>NW_016909323.1:0-168402 GCF_001483705.2 Eufriesea mexicana | reverse complement strand
TCAATGTATAATTGCTGTATAATTTAATCTTCATTGAACAGGTTATTGGAATAGAAACAGAGCCCTGATATTTGTGATACTAAGAAAGGTAATGCCAACTGTAGATGTATCTAGCCACGAATGTAGCTTGGATAGATTACTCCAGAGTTGCTTTTGAACTGACGTTATCAGTGAACAAAGGTATCCAGCGGTTAGAACAATATTATTATGGCTGTACTGAATACAGTGTTGTCAGTGGTAAATATCCTGAGACTTAATGGCTCTGCAATTCTCGTTCACGAATTGCTGTAGAGTGGACATAATCGGTCAACAGGTTAATCCAACGACGGCAGTGCTCTCTTGGTGGCTGTACTAATCGCCGTACTGACAAGTGTATGTATCACTAGACATAACCTCAAAATGCATATGATATCCTAGAATTGTATTTGAATATACGCCATCAGTGAGCAAAGTAATCTAACGTGTGCATGGCTGAGGTGATGGCTGCACTCATTACTGTGTCGCCAATTGTTACTATCTCGGGGTTCAGTGGAGCAATATCTTGCCGTTCTAGAAGTGTTATAGGACTTAAATCGTCACTGAACTGAATAATCCAGCAGCTTCTGTGCTATATTTGTGGATGTAGTAGGTACCGTGACGCCAATTGGAAATAGCACAAGACAGACGTAATGTGAGCAGATTATTTCAACGACTACTTTGCGATACTTGCGGATGTTATCAGTACCGTAATTTCAATTGGGTATGTATCCAGGCAACAGTAATATACACAGATTTCTCTCTAATTGCATGGAATTTACAACTCAAGTTAACGAAATTATTCCACGGCTACAATGCTATGGTGATGGCTGGCCTTTGTACTGTGTTAGCGTTTGCGAATATCTCGAGGGACAATGGATCTGCATTACTCGTTCTAGAATTTCGGTGGGTTACACAATATCAGTGAAGATATTATCTCGACGGCAACAGTGATTTGTTGCAAAACATACTAGATGCCATAGAGTCGTTTGTAAATGCCACTACACATGGCCGCACAATACAAATGTAATACTAGAGTCACTTTCGAATTTACATTATTAGTGGACATAGATGTCGAACGTATACATTACTGTAATGGTGGGCGTACTTAGTACTGTGCTGTAAATTGCTAATATCTCGAGAGTCAATGGATCTCTGTTTTGCCATTCTAGAAGTTTGTAGAGCTTAAATCACCATTTAAGGGAATAATCAGGCGGTATTATAGGGTGACGTAGTAAGTACTGTATTGTCAATTGCAAATGGCTCTAAACAACCGTAATACACATAGATTACTGAAGAATTGCTTTACAATTAATATCGTCACTGAACAATATTATTCAACTGCTACAATCCTCTGTTGGTGGCTGTACTCAGCACTGAGTTCTCGTACTTTAATTCCACGAGGGATAATGGATCTGCATTTCTCGCTCAAGAGTAGCAGCGGAATATACGTCATAAAAGAGCAGACCTGTCCGACAGAAACGTAGGTCTGCTGGAAGACGTAGTAAATGCCGTACTGCCAATTGTAGGTATCAATGAGCATAGCCGCACAATACAGATGTCATAATAGATTCGCTTTCTAATTTACATCATCAGTGAACAAAGTAGCCCATCGTAACCGTTACTGTGAAGATGGCTGTACTCAGTACCATTTCGTCAATTCTTAATATCTCAAGGAAGTTTGGACCCGCCTGTTTTCATTCCAGAAATGTTGTAGGACTTGTATCATCACTGAACTTTCTAATTGAACGGCCACTGTTATACATTGGTGGCAGTAATGTGTACCATACCGGAATATACATCACCAGTGATCAAAGTCACTGAACGGCTACAATACTTTGTTGATGGCTGTACTCAATGCTGTGATGTTATGTGTTACTGCCTCGAGGAACAGTGGACCTTCATTTTTCGTTCTAGAATTGCTGTAGAATAAGCACCCTCAGTGAACTGATTATCCCAACGGCAACAGTGCTCTGTTGGAAGAAGCACAATTTCCCGTGTTGTCAATTGTAAATATCACTAGCCACAACCCCAATACAAACATGTAATTATAGTGTCACATTCGTATATACATCATCCGTGAACGTAGTAAACCGAAGGTTACATTACTGTAATGATGGCTGTACACAGTACTGTGTTGTCCGTTTTCAATATTTCGACGGATAATGATTCTTCCCTTTGTCACTCTAGAACAGCCGCAGAGCGTAAGTCATTTGTGGACATATAACTCCAAAGGCAAGATAGCTTTGTAGGTAGATGTGCTAAGATCCGTTCTGTCAATTCGAGATGTCTCAAGCCGTAACAGTGATAAGCATTGATTATACCAGAATTTCTTTGGAATGTGAATCATCAATGAACAACGTAGTACAACGGCAACAGTACTGAGACGTTGGCTGTACACAGTATCCTGTTGTCAGTTGCAAACTTTGCGTGGGTTAATGTATTTGAATTTTGTCATTCTAGAATTACTGCAGAATATAGGTCATCATTGAACAGATTAATCCAACGGCTACTGTGTTCTGTTTTTGGATGTACTCAGCACTGCACAGTCAATTGTAAATTTTGAAGTCTATAACGGTACTGTACACTGGTTATCATAGAGTTGCTTTGCAACCTGAACGATAAGTTGACTTATGGTGCAATGTCTAGAGCACTCAGATGATTGCTGTACTCAATAATGTGTGATCATTTGCTTACATCTCGAGGTTCACTGGAACTGTATTTTGTCATTCTGGAATTGCCATAAAATCTGTATCATCATTGAACAGATTAATACTACGACGGCATGGCTCCGATTTTGGATGTACTGTGTACCGGACTGTAAATTCGAAATTTGATCAGGCGAGTCCGTGCGATACGTTCATTATTCCAGAATTGCTTTGCTATTTTTATCCCCAGAGAGCAATGCAGCCCAACAGCACAGTTGCAGTGATGATTGTTGTACTGGTTACCGTGTTGTCAATTGTTAATATCACGAGGGATAATGAAGCTTCATTTATCATTCCAGAGTCTCTGTAGTATATACATATAGAGTGAACATGCAGATCCAGCGGCAACAGCGCTTTGTTCTCAGATGTACTAAGTACCATACTGTCCGTTGTATATATCGTCAGACATTGCCGTATTATGCACTGATTACTGCAGAATTGCTGTGGAACCTGCATCATCAGTGAACGAAGTAACCCAGCGGATACAGTACTGCGACTATGGCTTTACTCAGAACAGTGTTGTCAATTGCAAATATCTCGACGTATAGTGGACATGCATTTTTTCGTTCTGGAGCTATTACTTAATTTAAATCGTCGTTGAAGGCTTTAATCCAACGGCTACAGTGCTATATTGTTCTATGTAATAACTACCGTATTGTCAATGGATGTATCTCAAGCCAAAACCGTAAGACGCATTCATTGCCCCAGAATTGCCTTTTAATTACCGTTATAAGAGAATAAAGTAGTCGAACGGCTACATCACTGTGGCGGTGGCTGCACTCAGTACTGTGTTGTGAATGGTTAATATCTCAAGGGTCAGTTGATCAGTACATCGACGTTCGTGAATTGTTATAGAATACAAAACATCTTTGAACATGTTGATCCAACGGTAACTGCGCTATATTGGTGGATACTATAGGTACCGTAATTTCAATTGGAAATGTCTCAAGCCCCAGCCGTAACAAAAATTGATAACTCTAGAATTACCTCAGAATTCACATCATTAGATGGAAAGGCATCCCAACCTCTACATTTCAGTATTGACGGCTGTATTCGCTACTGTGCTATCAATTGCTAATTTCTAGGGGGATGATGTACATTAATCTTTTATTTCACAATTTTTGTGGAACATAAATCTTCAGCGAAATGTTTAATTCAACGGCAGCTGTGCTAGGTGTAGCAATTACCGTACTGTGAATTGTAAATGTCACTAGACGTAACTGTAGCATACATAGGTTAGTCTAGAAATACTTTGGAATATAGATCGTCAGTGAACAAGGTAGTCGAACGAATACATGGCTGTGATGATGGCTGTAGTCATGCGAATGTTGTCACTTGCTAATATATCGGGCGATAATGGATCCGCCCTTAGTCATCCTAGAATACGTATCAAATGTTAATCATCATTGAACAGATTAATACGGCGGATGCAGTGCCCTGCTGGTGGATTTGTTAAGTACCGTACAGTCAATTGGAAATATCTGAAGACACATCCGTACTAAAAGTTGATAATTCTGGGTTCACCTTCATATTTACAACATCAGTGGCAAAGCCGACCAAGCGCTACGTTACTGTGATATCGGCTGTAATCAGTTCTGTGTTCTGAATTGCTGACATCTCGTGTGTTTGTGGACCTGTATTTTGTCCTTGTACAAATGCTATAGAATTAAAGTCATCATTGTGTTGTTTAATACAACGGCTGATCTGCTATAACGGTGGATGCAGTAATTACTGTACAGTGAGTTGTAAATATCTCACGGCATAACCGTAACATACATTAATTATCCTAGAATAGAATTTGAATTTGCAACATCAGTTAACAAAGTAACTCAACTGCTACTATACTGTGGTGATAAATGTACAATGTTCTGTGGTGTCATTTGTTAATCTATCGAGGGAATACTAACCTGCATTTCTCGTTCAAGAATTGCTATAGAGTGAACGTCATCAGTAAAACGATTAATATATCGGAAATGGTGCCCTGTTGGTAGATGTGCTAAGCATCGTATTGTCAATTGAAAGCATCACTTGCCATAACCGTACTATACATAACTTAATCTGGAATTGCATTGAAATTTCCATCACCAGTTAGCAAAGTAGCCCGTCGTCTACATAACCCTGACGTTGGCTGTACTCTGTAGTGTGTTGTCAATTGCTAATATCTCGTGAGACAGTGGTCCCGTATTTTGTCATTCTATATATTTATACAACTCAAATCGCCGCAGAAAAGATTAATCCAACGGATACAGTGCTATACTTGTGGACGTAGTATTTACCCAACTGTCAGTTCGACCCTTCTCAAGCCAATACCGCAATATACAATGGTTACTGCAGAGTTGCTTTTTAATATTCATCATGATTGGACAAAGTTATACAACTGCTACGATAGTGAGATGATAGACGCCACCAGTACTCTGTTGAAATGTGTTAATATCTCAAGGGACAATGGACCTGCATTTCTCGTTCTAGACTTGCTGTGGAATGTCCACCATCAGTGAACAGATCAATCAAACCGTAGGAGTGCTCTGTTGGCAGGTGTACTGAGCACCGTGTTGCCAATTGTAGCTATCACTTGGTATAACCGTACTATACATAGTTCTTCTGGAATTAACTGGGAACAACAAAATCAGAGAACATAGCATCCCATTGTCCACATTAATCTGGTGATGGCTGTAGTAAGTACTGTGCTACCAATTGTTCATATTTCGTATGGCAGTGGCCTTGTATTTTGTCACTCTAGAGTCGTTATAGGATTTCAACCGCCAATGATAAGATTAATAAAACGGATACAGCGCTGTTCCGGTGGACGCAGTAAGTACCGAACTGTAAGTTGGAAACGTCTCAAGCCATTACCGTAATATACAATGATGACTCCAGATTTGCTTTGGACTATACATCACCAATGAGCAAAGCCCTTCAACGGCTACAACACTGTGACGATGGCCGTCATCAGTACTTTGCTGTCATTTATTAATATCTCGAGGGATAATAGATCTGAATTTCTCTTTCCAGAACTTCCGGAGTAAATACACTGTCAGTGAAAAGTTTAAGCCAACGGCTGCAGTGATCAGTCGGAAGACGCACTAAATGCCGCACTGCCAATTATGAATGCCGCTAGCCACAGCCGCACTATACATAGGTTAATCTACAATAACTTTCGAATTTACACTATCAGTGCACAATGTATTCCAACGGCTACATTACTGTCGTGATGGCTATAATCAATACTGTGTTTTCAATTGCCAATATTTCCAGGGGTAATGGACATGTGCCTTCTCATCCTCGAAATACTGCAGAATTTAAATCATACGCGGTCAAACTAATACAACGGCTGCAGTACAGTGACGATGGCTCCACTCAGCACTATGACATCAATTGTTAATATCTCGAGGTACAATGGATCTGCATTTCTGAATCTGGAATTGCAGTGGAATATACATAATCAGTGGACAGCCTTATACAACGGCAACTGTCATCTGTTGGAAGATGTAATAAATGCAGCACTGTCAATTTTAAATATCACTAACCATATCCGCATAATACATAGTTTATACAATAATCACATTCGAATTTTCATTATCAGTGAACAATGTATTCCAGCGGCTACATTGCTGTAATGGCGAGTGTACTCAGTAATGTGTTCTAAATTGTTAATGTCTTGAGGGTCCGTTGATCTGTATTTTGACATTCTAGAATTTTCATATCATTTGGATCATCATTGAGCAGAGTAATAAAGCGGCTTCCGTGCTATATTGGTGGATTTAGTAAGCACCATACTCTCAATGGGAAATATCTCAAGCCATAACCGTAATGTTAATGATTATTCCGGAATAGCTTAAGAATTTCCATCTACGGTGTAAAAAGATATTCAACTGCTACAATGCTCTCATGGTGACTATACTCAGTTTTGTGTTGTCATTTGTTAACTTCTCAAGGGATAATGGATCTGCATTTCCCGTTCTAGAATTACTGTAGAATATGCACCATCAGTGACCAAATCGATCCAGCGGCAACAGTGATATGATGGAAGATGAAATGGATGCCGTATTTCCAATTGTAGATGTCACTACCCATAATTGGATTATATATAGATTATTCTGGAACCATTTACGAATTTACATCAACAGCGGGCAGAGTAGTGCAACGGCTGCATTACGGTGATGGTGGGTGTACCCATTACTGTGTTGCAAATTGTTACCATCTCGAGTGTCAGTGGATATGTATCCTGTTATTGTAGTATTGATATAGAATTTAAACCATGACTGATCATATTAATCCAGCGGCAGCTCTGATATATTCCCGGTTGTAGTAAGTACCGTACTGCCCACTGGAGTCTTCTGAAGACAGCCGTAATATTCATTTGTTACTCTAGAATTGCTTTGGAAATTATACCATCGATGAACGCACTTATGCAACGGCTACAGTACTGTGATGACGTCTGTACTCTGTACGGTGTCGTCAACTGCTATCTTCTCGAGGGATGTATGATACTGTTACTATTCTTCCAGAATTGCTATAAAATGAAATGATCGATGTAGAGATACTTCCCCGACTACTCTCCTCTGCTAGTGGATGTAACAAGTACCATAATGCCAATTTTAGTTGTCAATGGCCATAAGATCAACATACATAGGTAATTCATGTATTACTTTGGACTTTACGCCATCAGTGAACAAAGTAGTCCGACGGCTCCAATACTATGATGACGCCTGTAGTCAGTACTGTGCTGTCAGTTGTAAATATCTCGAGGGATAATTTATCTGTATTCTCTCATTCTAGAATTGCTATGGAATTTATATCATTGATGGACAAACTAATCCTACGGGTGCGGTAGTGCAATGATGGCAGTTCTCGGTACTGCGCTGTCTATCGTACATGCCTCGAGGTATAATGGTACCTCGTTCTTCATTCTAGAATTGCTGTGGAATATGCATCCCCTGTGAACAGATTAATCCAACGGCTACGCTGCTCTATTGGTGGATGTACTAAGCACCGTACTGTCAATTGTATATATCCCTAGCCAAAACAGTACCATGCAACGATTATTCCAGAATTTCTTTCGAATTTGCAGCATCAGAGCACTGCAGCCATTCAACCACATTGCACACTGATGACGCGAGTTCCAAAGCAAATTTGAAATAATCAATGTACAGTATGGTAATGGCCATAGATATTTGTAATCGACAATACGGTACTCACCACATCCATCAGCAGAGCAGTGTAGCCGTTGTATTAATCTGTTCAATGATGATTTGTATACTTCAGCATTTCTGGAGTGAAAAGAGGCAGATCCTCTATCCCTCGAGATATAAACTATTCACATCACGGTACTAAGTAGAACCATCGCCATAGTACTGTGTATGGTGAATCATTTGTTCACTGATGATGTAATTTCAAAATCAAATCCAGGTTAATATGTGTATAGTATGGTAATGGCTAGAGATGCATACAATTAACAGTACGGTGTTTAGTACATCCACCAACAGAGCATTGTTGCCGTTGGAAGAATCTGATCACTTATGAGTTAAACCCTCTCGCAACACTAGGGAGACACAGCGCAGATGTATTATCCTTCGACACATTAGCAATTGACAACAGAGTACAGAGTAAGCCATGATCACAGCAATCTAGCCGTTGGATTATTTTGTTCACTGATGATGTTTATTCCAAGGTAATACTAGAATAACGTTAGTATAGTACTGTTAAGGCTAGTGATATCTACAATTGACAGTATTGCAGGTTGTACCTCTACTAACAGAGCACAGTTGCGGTTGCATTTATCTGTCTACTGGTGATGCATGCTTCTCAGCAATTCTGGAGTGAAAGGTGAAGATGCATTATCCTTCGAGACATTAGCAATTGACAACACAGTACTGAGTAAAGCGATCATCACAGCATTGTAGCCGTTGGGCTACTCTGTCCACTGGTACAAATTTCAAAAGTTTTTTGAGATTAAAATTCACCGATCTATCATCCCTCCACAAATTAACAATTGACTGCACGGTACAGGATCCAGCCATCATCACAGTACTGTAGCCGTTGGTATAATACTTTCACTGATGACCTAAATTCCAAAGCCATTCTAGAGTATTTAATGTATAGCACGTTTATCGCTGGAGACATTAGCAATTGACAGTGCGGCACGTTGTACGTACACAAACTGATATAATTAGACCCTGGTTAATCTAGTCACTGATGATGTATATTTAACTGCAATTCTAGGACGAAAAAACACAAATTAGTTATCCCTCAGGAAATTAGTGTCTGACAACACAGTAGAGAGTACGGCCGTCATCGCAGTACTGTAGCCGTAGGATTACTTTGTCCATTGTCGATTTAAATTAGTCAGCCATACTCCGATAGTCGATGTATTTTACGCTTACTGACAGAGGTATATACAACTGACTGTAAGCAACTTATTACATTCACTAAAAGGGCACTGTAGCCGGTGGATTAATATGTTCAATGGTTACATAAATTCTGTAGCAATTTCATAATGGCAAGGAGAAACGCTTTAACCAGCGAGATACTAACGATAGACAACGTAGTACTGAGTGCTGCCAACATGACAGTACTATTGCCTTTGGAGTAATTAGATCATTGTGGATTTAAGTCTCCAAACAATTCCAGATAATCGTTACTTACTACCTTTACCTCTAGAGAGATTTGCTATTGACAGAACGGTACTCGGTACATCAATCAAGAGAGCACTATTGCCGATAGATGAGTCAGTTCACTGCTTATTTACATTCTGCAGCTATGATAGAATGCAAAATGCGGATCCATTATCCTCAAGATATTAACAATTGGCAACATAGTACTGAGTACAGCTATAGCGTCAGTACCCAAACCGTTAAATTACCTTTTCCATTCATGATTTATATTCCAAAGTCAATGTAGAATAATCAATGCATAGTACTGTTATGGCTTGAGATATTTAGAATTGTGTGTACTCTACATTGAACATACACCATCAGAGCTCCGTTGCAGTTGGATTATTCTGCTCAATGATGATATATTTTTTCCTGCAATTCTAGGAGGACAAAAGACAGATCATTTATCCCGCTGGAAATTAGTAATTGACAACACAGTACAAAGTGGAGCTATCATCCCGGTACTATAGCGGACGGATTAACTTGTTCATTGATGCTATATACTCCGCAGCATTTCTAGAATAACCAACCCATTGTACCTTTATGCCTAGAGATAATTGCAACTGACATTACAGTGCTCAGTGTATCCCCCAAATGAGCACCCTAGCCTTTGGAATAATCTGTAGGATGATGATTCTGATGTTATAGCAATTCTATAGCGACAAAAGGCAGATTGACACTCGAACTATTAACAGACGAAAAACCTTTATTGAGTACAGCAATCATCACAGCACCGTAGCCGTTGTACTACTTTGTCCACTGACGTAAACTTAATAGCAATTCGTGAATGACAATACACAGATCCATAATCTCTCGGCATATTCACAGTTGACAACGCAATGCTGGGTACATACATCGTCAGTATACTTTAGCTGTTGAGTTACATTGTTGATTGATATTTTGTATACCTCAGGAAATCTAGAGTAACTAATGTATGGTATTGGCTAGTGATGTTTACAACTGACATTACGTTACTTTATACATCCACCGTCCGTGCACTCTAGCCATTGGATTAATGTGTCCAATGATGATTCATATTCAGTAGCAAATCTAGAAAGGCAAAGGACGGATACATTAGTCGTCGAGATATTAGCTATTAACAACACTGTGCTGAGGGTAGCCATCGTCACAGTAATGTGGCCGCTGGAATAATTCGTACCTTGATGATTCAAATTCCAATGAAGTACTGGAATAATCAATGTACCTTACCTTCGTTGCAAGAGATGCTTACAACAGGAAGTATGGTACCCAGTACATCCACGAAAAGAGCACTATTGGCGATGGAAAAATATGTTCACTCATGATGTAAATACTCTTGCTACTCCAGAATGACAAAAGCCAGACACATTACCCTCAAGGAATGAAAAACTCACAGCAATTCCTTGGGTACGGTCATCATCACGGTACTCCAGGCGTTTGATAAATTTCATCATTGATGATTGAAATTTCGCTGCCAAACTTGAATGTATAATGTTTATTACGGATAAGATTAGAGATATTTGCAACTGGCATTAGGTAGCGTCGCACATCCATCAAGAGAGCACTGATTTCGTTGGATAACTCTACTTACTGGCGATTTATGTTCTACAGTAATTATAGAATGAAAAATGCAGATCCAGTATACCTAGAGATATTAACAATTGTCAACACAGTACTGAGTATAACCATCGTCACTGTACAGTAGCCGTTGGATTAGCTCGTTCATTGAAGATATAGGTTCCGCAGCTATTCTAGTATAACTAATGTATAGTGCGGTTATGTCTAGAGATATTATCAGCTGGCAAAGCGCTACTTCCTACATTTGCCGACAGAACACTGTGGCCGTTGTATTAATATTTGCAATGATGATTTAGCTTCTATGGCAAATTTGGAATGGTAAAAGACACATGCATTTTCGCCCATGACACTAACAAATGACAGTACAGTATTGAATGCAGCCATTACCTCAGTAACGTATCCGCTGTACTAATTTCATCACTGGTGATTTGAATTGCATAGCGCTTCTGGAATGATCAACGGATAGATCATATGTCGATAGTGATATCGACTAATGATAGCATAGCACTGATTGTAGCCATCAAGAGAGCACTGTAGCGGTTTGATTAATCAGCTATTTGACTACTTAAATTCGACAAGAATACTAGAATAATCTATGTATACATCAGTTATGTCTAGAGATATATACAATCATCAGTGCGGTACATAGTACGTCCAACAGCAGAGCGCTATCGTCTGGATTACCCTGTCAACTGACGGTTTAAAGGGTACAGCAATTCTAGGTTGACAAAAGAGGGTTCCATTATCGCCCAAGGTATTTATAACAGACAGCACAGTACTTAGTACATCCATTATCACTGTAACGTATCCTTTGTGTTAAGTTGTTCACTGATGACTTAAATTGAACCGCCATTCTGGAATGGTGAAGGGATGTATCACATATCGATAGTTACTTTAACAATTGACAAAGACGTACTCAGTACAGCCATCATCACTCTTATATAGCTATTTTATTAATTTGTGCGCTGTTGGCTTTGTTTCCTCACCAACTCTAGAAAAATGAACGTGAAGGTCAGTTTTGGCTAGAGTCATTTACAATTGACAGTGCTGAACGTAGCATATCCGTCAACAAAGCACTGTTGATGTTGAATTAGTATGTTCAATGATGATTTAAGTTCTATAGCAATTCTAGATTAATGAATTGATACTTCTCGCTTAGACAGTGACATCGACAGTAGAAATACAGTATTGGGGTTTCCATTCACAGATTACTATAGGCATTGGATTAATCAATTCGCTCATCATCAAAGTTCTTCAGCAACTGTAGAATGATCAATGGATACGGCAACTGAAGCTAGAGGCACTGACTTTCGTCAAGACAGTACATAGTATAGCCATCATGACGATACTGTAGCCGTGGTATTTGTTTGTTCACTGGAGATATAAACTGCACAGAAATTCTTGAACAGTAAATGTATAAATCTGTTAAGGCTAGAGATGCTTAAAGCTGGCAGAATGGTCCTCAGTACATTCACCAACAGAGTACTGGCCGTTGGGATAATCTGTTCGCCGATCGATTTAAATTCTATATCAATACATTAATGACAATGGACAGATCCGCTGTCGCTCGAAATATTAACATCTTACAAGACAGTACTGACTAGAGCCATCATCAAGGTGCCTCAAACGTTGGGTTAATTTGATCAATAATGACTTAAATTACGCCGAAATTCTAGCTTAATCAACATATAAACCTTTTCCGGCTAGAAATATAAACAATTGGCAGTATACTGCTTAGCACGTGAACCAACGGTGCACTGCTTCCGCTGAATTAATCCGTACACTGATGATACAAATTCTATTGTAATTCCAGAAAGACAGAAGACAGATCAATTATCGATCGCGATACCGACAGTTGAGAGAACCGATCTGAATACAGTCATCGTATGAGTACTGTAGTCCTTGCATTAATATGCCCACTGAAGGCTTCAGTTCCACACCAATTCTAGAATTGCCAATGTGTAGATCAGTTATGACTAGAGATATTTACAATTGACAGTACAGTACATATTACATCCACCAAAACAACACTGTAACCGTCCGATTAGTCTGCTCACTGATGACTTGAGTTACATAGCAATAATACAATGAACCAAGGCGGATCCATTATGGCTCGAGACATTAATAATTGACAAAACAGTACTAATTACAGCCGTCTACACTATACGTTAGCCGTTGAATTAAATTTTCCACTGATGATTTGAGTTCAGCAGCAGTACTGGAATAATCAATGCATTGAACATTTATGGCTGGATCTATCTACAATTGACACTGCGTTACCTAGTAGATCCACCAGCAGAACACTATAGACGTTGGGTTAGTCTCTTCAATGGTGGTCTGAATACTGTGACAATTCTGTAATTACAAAAGACAGTTCCATGCTCGCCCTTGAAATTAGCAACGTACAAAACAGTACTCAGTACCGTCATCATCAAGGTACTACAGACTATCTGCAAACAAGGTCACTGCGGATTTAAATTCCACTGCAATTTAGCATAATCAATACCTAGACCTCCTATGACTTCAGATATTTATAATTGGCTGTTCTGTGCTTGGTACATTCGTCAGCGGATCACTACAGCCGTTGGATAATGCTGTCCACTAACGATTTTGTCTACACAGCAGTTCTAGAACGATCCACGGATAGGTCACATATCGGACGTGATATTGATAAGTGCCTGTGAAGAAATGAGTGTGTCCGTTTACACTATACTATAGCCATTGCATTAATCTGTCCGCTGATCATCTAAGACCTTCAGTAGTTGTAGAACGATCAATGGGTGGAAAAATTTCCGCTAGAGGTATTGACATATGTCAATATAGTACTAAACATAGGCATCTACAAAATTATACACCCTGTGTACTTCAATGCAATACTATGATGAGCCATCTGCGGAGTTCTATTGCTGCTGTATTAAACTACACTCCGTTCATCTGAGTTATTCTGTGTATTGCAATTCTAGATGGATCAGTGGTAGAATGAGTTATAGTTTCGAATATTCACAAAATTCAATGCAGTGCAAAGTACAGCCACGATCACTATACTATAGCCATTGGATTAATCGATACACAGATAACGCCAATTATATAGCAATTCAGGAATTATCAATTCATAGATCAGGTACCGCAGGAGATATTACGGCTTGACAATGCGGTAAACGGAGCAGACATCAACACATGATTGTATACCTTGAACTGATCTATGCACTGATCATTTAAATTGTACAGCGACTCTAGAGTGACAAATGGATAGATCGATTGCTACTTCAGGTATAAATATTCCACAATGCACTACTGAGTGTAGCTAACAATACAGTGATATTTCCATTGGACTAACCAATTCGATGATAATCTGTGTTCTTTAGCAATTCTTGAAAGATAACAGAACAAATAAATTATAGCTGGGGATGTAAACAAGTGACAATACTGTTCTTATCACAACATCCAACACGGTACTATATGTATTTGATTAATCTATTCCCTGGTTGTCAAACCTGTGCAACAATTATAGAATGACAAAATGGAAGGATCAATTACAGCAAGAGATACTTGCAAATGGCAATGCATTAGAAAGATTTGCAATCTGCACAGTAATACAGCAAGTGCATTAATTAGTTCCGTGATCTACTAAATTGTTCAGAAGCACTTTAATATTCAATGGATATAGCAATTGTCGCTTGAGACGTTGGCAAATGTGAATACACTACTTAGAATCGCCAACTGCACAGGACTATATCCGACGGATTGACTTATACAGTGATGATTCATTATCCAGAGCTACTCTATAATAATCAATGAATAGATCAATTGTGCTAGAGTGCTCTACAGTTGACTATACGGTCCTATGTACAGCCACCATTACAGAACTATAGCCGTTGGAATAATCTCTTCACTGACGACTTTAATTCCGTAGAGATTCCAGAATAATCAAAAGATATGATAACTGTAGCTGGAGATATAAGCAATTAATAACACGCTACTGATTATAGCCATCGACATGGTTCTACAGCCTTTGTACTAACTTATACCACGAACATTTTCGTTCTTCCGCAATTCCCGAATGAAAAACGTTATTGACTGAATACTACACAATTCATGCCTTTGCGGCACAGTTTGAAAGCAGATTCGGCGATTTTCTAGAAAATTATGGATTTATTTGCGATATACCGTTACTACAACTGCAGAACTGCGCGACATTGCGAAGGATAGCGTTATTCACTGAATAACGCACCCATCATGCATTTTCAGTGCAGTTTGAGTACAGTTTCGGCGAACTTCTGGAATAATTGGGTTTTTTGCGGTAAATTTTTTTTACTTCTTCGGAGCTGCACATAGTAACACTATTCTGGCAACGTCATACACTTACAGCAATTTCAGTATTGCTTGATCGCGGTCTCAGCGAATTATTAAGAAATTTGCGATTTTTGGGCGAAGATTTACTACTACTTTATTAGTGTACAGGAATATTTGTTTTGTTAAAATCTCAAATTTCATGCAATTCCGGCGAAATTTGATTACAGTTTCAGCGAATCTTAGGAAAACCTTTGACTTTTTATGGCAAAGTTTTACTACCGATTCTAATCAGCACCGAATAGCCTTATTTCAGTAATGTCAAATACTTCATGGAATTTGAATGCAGTTTGATAACATTTGTGTCGCCTGCCAACCTTTACTGGTAGGTATTACGCGCCACATTTACTGTATCTTACTCATTAAATGTAAGAGTCTATAGCACAGGAGCAATCCATTAAGGGACTTGTACTCCGTAAATATAGGAACGTGCAGCAGAAGGGTGATCGAATGAAGGACAAATTCTAACCATTCTATAACAGTGTCGCGAGACACGTGCATCTGCTCTTCGAGCGCCAAAGCCGCTTATAAAGGCCAACATGGTGCGTCCCACTCCTGGATGCATATCTCTCGACCAGCCCAAGAGATGCGAGGAGCCATAGTGGCGAGGGAAGGAGCATGGTCTCGTTGGCGCGCCAATCACTCCTTTCTCGTCCCACGATCCTCGCCCCTCGCCCACCAATGATGGTCCTCTTGGCATGCTGTTGCCTTGAGTGTCTCGTTTATGGTTACTAACCATATGCGCTTCGAAAAATTTTCATGAAGTGCACGTGACAATTCGAAGCTTTCCTTGTATGTGCTTACGGATTCCGGTTGTTGCCATTTATGGTGAAATGAGAATAGAAAATTACGAGTTCATCATTTCCGTCTTTCACGTAAAGTTACTTCTATTTCAGTTATTATCATATAGTTGTTACTTAAGCTAAAGAAGCATGTTAACTTTGCATGGAACATGAGGTAACCTTTCTCGAAATTTGTATCGACTATTCTTGGGATTCAATTTGTGAACTTTACTCTCATGATTGACATCGCTTTTGTATTATTATTGTGATACTTCTATGTAAATTACTCCTTGATTTTCCATCGCCCTAGTTGTTTCGTTTACGACAGCAGATTATCGGTTTGTACCTTTTGCATGCGAATGTCCTTTACAATTGCTAATGTTTATATACTGCTACGTTTTTGGAATATCCATTACAAATTCGGTTTCTGCAATTTTATCACAGTCCTCATCGTTTAAACCACTTTTCAACTAAGTGTACCCTACTTCACGTTGTGACATATATTGCGACTAATTTTAGGAAACATTACTAGCTTCTTCCAAGCTTGCACACGTAAAAACACAACCGTACATTGTCTTCCTGAACTGCATACCATTCCATTTTTGAAGAGCTTATATCAGCTCCGGAAAAAATTTCTTTACCCTTCCTTCATTTTTGTAATCATTACCTACAGAGGTTTTAACGATAACTAGTATTAGCTTTCTAGTAATATTTCTTTAAACATACTGTAACTTAATTTCGCTTCAATTCCCTTCAATGATACTATCCACGTAGTTGGCCACAGATACTATACTAGCATGCATTCCGATTAAGATTTCAGTTGCAAATTGTTTAAATCGTATTTCTGCTGGGAAATTCCCGACGATATTTATGTAGATAATGAACAAAATTTCATCCAATTTGGACAACCTGCACAATTGTCATTAATATCCAAGCGCGGTAATGCATTTCGAAACCCTCTTTTGCGAGGCATTCATAGTTTCATCTTGCATAGGCATACCGTTCTTCATAAATATTCAATAATTTTCATAAAAGATTAAGAAATTCAACTCAATTATGATAATTTAAAGCAAACGTAACAAATTGGAACTAACCGAGGTACGAATTAAACTCAGCGAGGTGTCTGCTGACAATCTCATACATCGTCATTGCCAATTCTCTCCGAATTTCGTATACCGAATCGTAATTTAAATTGTAAAATCTATTTTCGACCGAGGTAACGCTAGCGGAAAGTAACTAATCGAGGAATAATTATAAGTACGTTTAAATACTGAGAAAAATAAACGGACGCTCATCATGAAGAGGGTCAGTGTTGAAATTCGAATTTAATGGATAACTTGGAAATATACATTTGCGTAGCTAGTAAATACTTTTGTATATATGTACATCGTTTATGTGTAATACAAAAAGTTATCTATCGAGCTTAAACTATATTATAATGACATAATGCAAGTAGATGCATTATAAAATTTATATATTATAGAGAGATGTAAAAATAAGATAGCATTGGAAAGCTTTCAAGTTCTAAGCTAGCTTGTGGTAAAATTTGTATCCCAACGTTTCCAAAATGTCCATGAAAACGTAGAACCTGTTAAAATCCTGTAATTGCTATCAGTTCCGACAGAAAATTGAAATATTTAAACAATAATCTATAATTCTCAATGATAGATGGGTAATGTTCCAAATGACAGTATAACACTGTCTAAAAGAATGTATGGAATACATCTAGGCCAGCTAGCTCAGTATAACAAAGCATTGGATGAGAATGCACATGTTAATTCAATTCAATTAACAACGTAAATCAAAGCAACAAATTTAACCGTACTTCAAACTATCTGTCAAAGTATTCTGGGAGTCTGGGCACATTACTTTAAATTGCGTATAAGCTCTTTAGGAATAGTACGATACCTGTTATTACGTTTAGTTTCGCGACATATTGCGGAGCCCTATATTGTTTCGGGTCATACCTAAGAATTCATGCAATCGTCCATCATTTTAACAGTGTTAGAAGGAACAAGGGAAATCTCTGGTACTCTTTTTGAGTATAAAGTGTTCAATAGCCTTGTCAATTTTTCTGATATATTGAAAAATTATCAATCAATGTTCCAACTTTTTAGTCAAGGCTACACCACCTTTATCGTTTACAAGAACATAAATCTGCGTTTGCATACCACCCAGTTATTAATATAATAATTACTGACGTTAACAATGCTCATTCTACCTCATATCAATTCAGCCAATCCCTTTACACAATAAAACAGCTATCATGTCGCACATCTCTGCAGAAAATTCTTTTTTTTATACTTATACACATCTCGTCTCTTCGTACATTTGCATATTTTTATTTTTATCTTCATTTCCTTATCTTATTTTTATTTTCCTTCGTTGCCGTTAACTTCGTGCCTCACTGTAGTAATTTTCGCGTAACTTTTCAGGTCGGCTAGTCCCATGTAGATAAAGCAATAAATAAATATACTAGACATTAATAAAGTCTACGGTATTGGGTAATAATTGATGCCGCCGTCCTAACAATATTAATCTCTCTAGTTAACCAATGTTCCAAGTTATTAACTCTGAATAATTAAATTACCGTGAAGTAGAAATTTAAACAGCAAGTTCAGTCCATCAGTCAACATTAATTAAAATAACGGGTTGCGTGACACTTCAATGCATATAGCAAAATTAACGAGAATTACGAATCCAGCAATAAAACAAGCCATGTCTACAACCAAACCTTCCCATAACACATAAGCCCGTATTATAAGACGGAAATGAATGCAAAAGGCTCCCAAGAATATCAAGGGAGAGATCGCCGGTGGAATATCTAACACAAGGAAGGCCATACCTATGGCACCCCGATATCGAATATGTAGCCAGGATATTTTATTCCTGCCCGTGGAATTATCTGTTCCGTTTCCTGCTTTCCGTCTCGAGCGATTGCCAAATTCATTCGAGCCGAATGCGCCAGGCCGTTTATCTTCGTTCACGCGCACGCTTGCCAGGAGCAAGTTAAAATGCAAGCAGCATGAAGCCCCTAATGTTATACATTGTCGTCAGGACTTCCGGAAACGCGCGTTAAATACTTCCGTCTTGCGCCAGCTGTCACCTAGCCTGTCAAGGTGTCGCGCAGGAAATGGTATTAGACCATTAAACGAGTAGCATCGACCGAGTGCATATTGAACGCTTTGCCCTCGGCGATGCAATCGTCGCGGAAAAATAGCGGTTAGAATTCTTCCCGCTGAGAATTCGACGAAACTCCTTAAAGTGGAGAACGAGGAATCGGGTACTAATTAACGTGTGAAATTAATTCATTCCAGCAATCCACGCTTCGTCATTTGATATTTAACGCTATACCTAGCACAGGTTAATTGATCACGAATATGAAGAGGAAAGAGGAGCTTGAAAAAATATAGGAAAATGGATTCAACTTATATTGGACACAATATCAGGCAATCATGTGATCAAAGCAATGACCGCTTCAACAAGGAATTTCAAGTAAAATGTTTGGAAATGGTTTTGGATTTGAACTTTGGCAGGTTTAATGCACGTGATAATGCTAATTCTCTACTAGTACTCCCTTGAGTCCTTACACCATGATATATTTACGAGAATATGAGCATGATTGTGTTACTAAATTCTAATTGGTAACCAACGTACACGCCTTGTTCTAAATGAAGTCTTACCAATTTTTGAATTTATTCAAATTTCGCGCGCGTTAATATACGCTCCACGCAATTCAGCCTAATGCAATTGCAATTGATGTTTATGGGAATCAGTATGAGAAGCTCACGACGATGGAGGCTCGTTATTGTAGTGTAAGCGGTTAGCGCCATACGCTACCATGAATACCGTTTGCATATTTTCGTGAGCCTTAATTTCGCATACCGGGATTGAATTTGTATAGACACTGTTTTACTGTAGAAGGCATCGAATATTACTGGCTGAAAATTGGTGAAAATTGGAACAATGGTTGTTTCAATAAGAAAATATCTTTTTGCATTACGTTCAATTACGGCATATAAAACCGCAAAAGCGTCACGATGAAAGGTAATGGGCAATTTTTCGTTTCCTAGTAATTTCAGACTCAATGAAGCGTATACACGCGACATGGTACTAATAAAAAAAATTTGTGATGGAATATACACTGGATGAAATTCCATTAACACGCACCAGTCATAATGAATAAGAGCAAGTAATACGCAATCTGGCATTTAAAGTAATGGCAAACAAGTTTGGATCTTAACGGAATAATTTTTTCGGAGAGAACTACCTAGCAGTCAATACCCGTATATTAATTGCCTTGGGGTTACAACAGTGGTCTAATTTTCCCGAATTTGGTGCCCAGGAATAAATTTCTAGAAGAAGCAGGATTCCTAAGACTTCCCCCATCTCTTCATCGGAAACCCGTCTCCGGCTTCCACCACAAACATGTCCAAGCGAAGATTCGTTCGAAGGACACAAGTGTACGGCGTTACCATTTATACAGAGCCCACAAGTATTATTCTCGGATCTCTCCTCGCAAAGATATAACTGCTCAAATGCCAAGAGGGTGTAGTTACACGTTTGCACTTGGTTGCATGCATTTCAGGGTCATTGAGCGCAGAAGCAAGTTGCTGGATATGCAGTAATCTCTATGAAAATGCGTTCGTTGCAAGTACCGTGTTTACGACGCCTGAACATAATGTGGTCGTCGCGGTAGAACTCATAGCGAACGATAACGATCGGGTATTTTCCAATTCTAGACGGCAAGCCTAATATATGCGCCGCAAGCCGGCGACAAGCCATATGTCACGGAGCTCCATAATAGCGTTGTTTTAATTCTTTGGGCCTATTACATTCTGCATGCATGCGAGCAGCATGGTTTCCGACGAACGTGTTTCACTCTACGACAAAGCGGTGTTTACCTTTAAACAATTTAAATTCCGACGCCTCCTTCCAACAATTCTCAAACAAAACGTTGTGTCTACTATTAATTCCTCTCATCGTGGGAAAAACGAGCGAACATACGCAGGGTTTGAAGAAATATGTGTGACCGGAATACGTATGACTGCTGAAAATGTATACGTTCGAGCCTGGTCTGACGGAACCATTAACTGGAGCTTTCTGCTGCAACGTCTATTCCCTAGAAAATACATACCCACTATGTTTCGTGGATCTTAAAAGTTCGTCGCCTTAGTTATTCCGAAATAAGGGGCAGTTGCTCGGAATGTGTTACTATTATAATTATTGTTAACTATTGTGTTTGGCTCAGCATCATTTTAACGTTTATACAAATAATTCGAATGACCAGTCCCAGTAATTGTTTCTTCAATTGTTAGTTCTGGGCTTTATTCGGACAGAATTATGTAATAATTTTATACGTATGTACCATGTTTGAGTGCAGCTTCAAGTAGAATTACAATAAAATATTTTGAACAAACTTTCCTATCGTATCAACTTTACTGTTTTCTAAATGTTATACTGGCATAAAAGCGTGAAAAGTTACGCCGTTTTATAAGAAAATTAAAATGAAGAATGGGAGGATTCGATATTTCCATAATAAAATTGAATTGATTACGTAACGAATATCAAGAAAGTGGAAATGCCTTAATTAATGGTACTTCCATTGAGCCTCTACGGCAAGAGAGGTTGTAACAAATAGTGGCAAGGTAAAAATAAAAAGTGAATTACTTGTAACCTACCATACATTTACCACACCATATCGATACGTATAAGAAGTATAAGCTAGTGGCTCTTCCATGTCAAATTCAACATTTCCACATCCCTTTTATCCTCCACGATACTTTACTTTCACACGTAATTCTACCCAATCATAAATAAAAGAAAAACTTATTTCCTTCCATTCCTTATATCTACATGAGTGAAACATATTTCCATTTAATGCTAAACCTACAATGGATTAAGTGCCTACTCACAAACCTATAATTACAAATTTCATATTACTTAATATTCCGATTCTTCTTCTAACACTGTAATATTAACTATCCTTCGGTATTTTCATTCAGTACATATTTCCAACACGGAATTAATATTCTTAATGTTGAAGTTGCTAATTTAATATATTACTAAATTACTAAATTACTAAACTGTAAGTTGGCGATTCCTAGCGTTGAGCCACCAGATTTTGCCATAGCAGCAATAACAGGATAGCAACATCCCGAAATATACAAAACTATTTTAATGAAGGAAAGGACACCAAGATGACAAAACGAGAACACAAAAAGACGCACTCTAACTTATCACTCTTTCGAACACCAAGCGACTCACGCTCGTGCCGATCACAATTGACTACTAAGGGCATTGTCCTTGTCGTCGAGAACCATGCTTTTATGCTTTCCCTAACCTACGTTTCGCATCGCCATAGGGAGTATGGAACTTAATTTTGTTGCCTAAAATAACTTTTCCATTTACTTCTAGAAAATATTGGTCTGTTTATTAGTTGTTTCTGTTGGAAATCGCAGATTCGTGTTTTTTTTCTGGAATGGTAGCCTACATTATCCAAGATATGACAGATCCATAGTACGTTATTATTCCACATAAAGGGTAGGGAATACTGTCCTTTTATGGGAAAAAATGGAGAAACGAGAACATTCGATAAATTAATAATTGAGAAGTTGATATAAAATGCCAGGTGAAGAAAAGTATATAATTTCCTCTGGGAGAAAGGTAGAATTATTCCGTTTAATATTGTAATTACAATGCTCTATACGACTAATTTAAAAGTCGTCATTATACAAAGTTCATGATGAGGAATATTGCAACGAATCGGAAAAGGTATAGCATTTTCATAGGAAAAAATTAAGAATCGAGGATAATCCACGAATTTGAAACTGATCCGTAAAAGTGCAATACTGATACGAGGAGAAGAGATTTTGAATTAATCTTCTCAATATCGAAATTACTGTTCTAAGCGAATGATTTAAAGTTCGCCATTATTCAACATTAAGAATAAAGAATGTTGCCACTAATGGTATCCCACAGTACCTATCGAAGATAATTACTTTGCGAGATAAGATTTAAAATATTAGTCCATTTTTATCTCAGTGTTTATACATTTTCTCCATTAACTAATAACCGTGGCTATTTCAAACCTTTATCTTGAAGACACATTTCTAATTCGTAACTCCTTTCCTTAACGGATAAAGAGTACTGGATATAATTGCGCAATATTTGACCATTTCTTCCTTAAGGTGTATGAGTGAAACGTGTGCTTCCCATGTCAAATCTTTCAAGATATCCATTTCAGTTGTACATAATTGTATACTATTGTCACCGTCCCACACATTTCCAAAAATTAATTTCAAATGTATTCTGAAATTTCTATTTCTGTCTTGTGATAAGGGAGTCCAATTATTTCTAGATTGAAGTTGGAACTTCTAGGCATCACAAAAGAAACAGCAGCTCCTGTAACGATGTATCAATACATGATAATATTCTTCAATCGATACACCCTTTAAGCCCAAATATTAAAATAAGTAGGTAATGACCTTAATTTAAGTCAAGAAGTTTGTATAGGTTCGTTCAGAAGAATTCTTCGCCTTGACATTGCACAAGGAGTTGGTGAAATGGTAATGGAATCGCGTGAAGGGATGGAGCTAGGGAATTGCTGGAAATCATTGCATGTTCCCATTGAGCGGAGTGCTTGCCAAGTCATGTTACATTGTTGGGGTATGGAGTTTCTTGGAAGACACTTGATGCCGGAGAATCTGAGGCTAAGCATCAGTGTGTGCTTTGCATTATAAATTTCGCGCCGAAGGTACGGCTGCGTATCGTTCATTATTCACCGGATTTCCTATGCTTGACAAATAAAATACACTAATAACACCCTTCCCCCTATCGATTTACTTCCGTTTATATATGTCGTAAATTTCCTGTGTTGGATTCACGATATATTGCCTTAAATAACTTACTCATTTAAGTCTAATTTAATTGTTTTTATTTTATTGAAATTCATTTTCTTAACGCATTAAGCACTAAGTGTAATGCTATCTGTTCAAGTAAAACTAAACTACTTACAATTGATACTCATTAACATCTACGTTTTGCAGTATCAGCAATTTAATCTCGTTTTAAAGCTTTATGCGAAGAGTATAAATTAAAAATTTTGAAACGTGCGTTGTACTGTTGCGGAAGAATCGAAACATAAGCGTGTGAAATAAAATACAATTTAAACGCTGATTCTTAACAACGCCTTTTACCCGAACACGAATTATAGGTGTTACGGATGCTATCATACACGTCTGGTATAATGTGAGTTTCAATATTCGAGATATGAAGAGTTGCACGCGAAGCGAAAGAGAAGCGGATCCGCGTAACGTGTAAAACATTAGCCAAGGGGAATGAAGTCACGTTGAAAAATGGTGTTCATTAAAGGTACATATTTCGTAATTTTCGCGAAGCGAGAGAGAAGCGGATCCGCGTAACGTGTAAAACATTAACCAAGGGGAATGAAGTCACGTTGAAAAATGGTGTTCATTAAAGGTACATATTTCGTAATTCTTTTAACGAAACAGGTGAAGAGTATCAACTCATATTCTACTCTCGCTGACAGTTCTACATCCCTTTGCAACCGCACAGTGCGTGTCTGTGGAAATATAGTGAACACTATGGAGGACCTCTGCTTTGATCATTGTAAGTTGACTTTATAGGCCGTAGTTAATCTTTGACGAATACGATATGCAGATAGTTATTTGGGAAATTAAGTTTCGAAATACGGTCATTTGGGGATTTTGTAATAAGAATTAACAATAAAAATCTAAGGAACAAGAAAGAAAAAATGTGTAATTAAAATAAGTAAGTGTTAACGAATCCTCCTGGACTACTGCATATATTATCAGCAACATTATTATGCATTTTATCTTTAAGTCAAATTCCATTTCATTTCTTATTTCAATTTTACATATCTAAGGATGAAACTTAGGAAGGTGGTTGAAAGGAAAACAGAATTACTTGAAAAAATGTTGTATGCTTGTCCTCCAATATAATTATACCATCGAAACTTTTAATTACCTGTTCTTGTGATTAATATTATTGTGTCACATCATGCATACAATTAACAAAGCGTTTGAGAGAATTATATTTAAAATAATATGATATAGAACGCGGGCTTGAAGCTTATATTTGAAGGTTGAAAGTGGGGTCAATTTTTCCGGTGAAGGCATGGATTTAACCTAAAGGCTTTCAACTAACCACACCAGTGAGTACCAGTGCCAGGATTAATTACTAGTGCACTCAGTTAGATTATGTTCAAGCGAAAGTTTCGAAGCAAAAATTATTAACCGGCTGGTTGAGAAATAAAACTTCACGTGTTCATTTTGGAGCCTGTTTCATTTTCCACCAACTTCAGAATCCCTTCAGCTGAATCACAATTAGTTATATCATCTACTACTGCGTTACACATAATTGGTACTGCTGGAAATATATCAGAGCATAGTTTTGAAGGTTAATATTTTATTCCGTTCCTTATTATTCCCATTTCTCCATATTCATATTTAATAAGGAACTTCTATTGAAAGTGGCTGCTAATTAAAATTAAAAATTTCACATTCTTTCCAGAGAAATTTTATTATTGTCATCTGTTACCATTGAACGAATTATTAATTAAATCACGATTTACTAATGTTCGTTGTTTGCTCCAAGAATTACACTTAATCCACTGCCAATAATGTACCAATGTACTGACTTATATATTAAGGACTCATGGACGAAAACTGACAATAATGAACGACAATTATCAGGTAATCAAGATACTGCAGATAAGCTTGGTGTGATACCACTGTTGCATTTCTATCAAGTGTCATGTTCTGTGAAAAAGTAGTATTGCAAATCTGATGAAAGCATCTCCTACTGGATATTATTCACGACAAAAGATGTTATCTTCATTATAAATAAAGTTTGGAGGATTATGATATGAGCCATCAATCGCCGGAAAGCAGATTTAGAATTAAATATATTGCGTATTAATTTTACACCGTTACATTCTATTCAGAAGTTCAATATGAGTTTTTGCCGAATTAAGTGCGTAGGGAACTTTAGATTCAAATCAATTTCTTTCAATCTAACTGGTCTGAAATTCTATTCCTTAAAAACTTATATCTTTGAACCTATTAAGTATCTCCCAGTTTTATTTACCTTTACCATTTCCTCTAACAACAGAAGACAATAATGAAGTATTAGAATACTTTGTATATCCCAGTTTTATTTACCTTTACCATTGCCTCTAACAGCAGAAGACTATAATGAAGTATTAGAATACTAGGATACTAATTATATTACCCCAAGATATTAGAATATTCTCCTTTAACCACTAAGAGTTATCAAATTCAGAAAATCAAGGGGAATGGATATTTCTTGACACTTCCTTTCTCGTGACACCCTCAAATCTATTGAGTTATTAACAGCGTTTTGTCTAACAAGATGATCCTGACTGAAAGTACTAAAAATACGAATCAGGGAAGTCAAATAACGGATATTTACTTTGAAATAGTAACACCAATTGTTTCTATAAAATTATCACAGATATGCTGGCTGTCCTTAAGTGCCTGACACTTTTGAACCTAATAGATCACTAAGAAAGATTCACATTACCAGATAATCTAAGAGTAAAGAATTATCGAAGTACGAAGACATCTATACCCCGACATAAAGCTTGCCATACATTCATATAATTTCTTTATACCAAACAAATATCCTAAATTCGTATTATGTAAAATATAACTTAACGGCAGTACTACTAAACCCGTTAAAGTAAGGAATTCCTGATTCCCTGTTTTAGTAGTTCTTTAAAAAATACACCTTTTACATGAATATTATTCTTGATATTTACCATTAACATAAGAGAAGGGTTACCTATACCCTCTTATCTTTGTCGAATTGCTTCATATAATATGTATACTTTATTACGACGTATGTTGTATCCCGGTAGCACCAATATTAGACAGGAGACACTCGCACAAATCTCTGCATATCAATTTTACGTCTCGAAACCACTGCTGAAGGGCAGTTAGCCGAGAGTATCTAACAGAAGTACAAAAACGAGTGGCACAGTTACATCGATATAAAAGCCCCAACCATTTCCATTAAGTATTAGTAAGACAATCAATTTCTAAATACGAAACACTAATACTCAATGCTTAACTGCCGAATATCTGTAAAACCGAAACAAAATCGAGATTTCACAGCGCGGACAAGTACTGGTCCTCGAATCAAGACCATTTAAACAGCCGGCAATGGAAAACGAAGAAAGGGATAAAAAGTATTCTATTATACATTCTATTCCAGATTCTCGTTTTACCTGTCCAAGAGGAATCGACCATTGCGGTTGGATATCACCTCGATGACATCCCTCAAGGCATATTCGTTTACTACCCTTCGCTCAACTGTGAATAAGCTGGAGTTGTACCGTCTCCTCCGTACCGTGTGTAGCCAGAAATGCGAAATCTCGCTATGCCTTATTGCCGCTCATACGCTTCAATCAAATCATAATTTTCCGAAGAGGATTCTGTCGGCGAATCGATTAAATCTGGTTTATTTTGTGACGATACTTGAACAGACACCTAGTGAGCGCAGAATTAGACTTAGGAAGATACAGCGATTAAATTTCTTTGAGTACCGGCAGTAAGACAATGTTGTATCCTGTCAGTTACAATGATGGCAACAACAATTAATCATCTATACTGTAAATACGTTTTTAATTATTCGATCTATAGCGAATCCAATCAGAGGTATGCACTGGAATATATGATAGAAAAAAGACTTTGCTTCGAAAAGAGAAATTAAAGGTGTTTGCGAGTTTCCTTGAAGTGCCGTCTTATTCAGTGTCTTCGTATTAACTGGCAACTGAAGATAAAAATAAATAATAATTTGTAGACCTGCGACGATGACCTAGTGAGCAAGCGGTGTGCAAATGGTTGAGAAACTGTTCGTGAGAATAAGTCGTAGAGAATAATTTCATGTAATACTGTAACATTTAAAATACTTACAGTGTTATGTAAATATTGTGCAAGGAAGGGGATATAGCAGGAAAATTGTAGAAAGCGTTTAAATATCTCATTCTAAAGATATGGGTAATACTTGTATGAGTGATGGATCGATGATGGATCCAATAGGATCTATGTAAACAAATGTAGAATATAGGGATCCATTTTACCCTCATTATCTCTCATATTTTTGATATGACATATTTCCAACATTTGAATTTTCATAATGATAAAATATCCCTGTAGCCTACATTAATATCGTAGTGCATATTTACTCTAATTCTTCGTGCATATTTCAAATTGGACTGCAACGCATTCTAAGATACGCTTTATTAGATCCTACCGTATATAAGCTTTTTAATTATGAAAATCACTACACTTCCCTTCCCATGACTTCATCCCATGGTACGTCGATACCACAGTTTCCCGTGAACTTTTGGAATAATTTGTCTTTCGTAGTATCTTCGACTTATTCACATATTTTCAAAAAGCGCGCTGACTGCTTCACTAGTACCATAGTCAAATCCAATTTTATGAATACTGTGCGTCATGAAAATTTTCCTATGATTCACCGTGATATGCTGATATCACAGTGGAACGTTACTCGATGCAGACAACTTTGCTTGATGAAGGAAGGGAAATTATAGATAGACGCACTCTCGTCCTATATCTTCTGAAGGAAGAATACCAAATAATGAACTGCAGATTATTTATCCGTTTATAGCGGCGCTAGTAGAGTGCAGAGATTTTTAATCCCACTTGTCTCGTATTGGATTTATCAGGGTCGAATGCAGTTTCGGCGTACGAGGTCCTACGTACAGGTTCGAAACCAGGCTTGAGGCTAGAACTCCAGCGTGCGTGTTTCTGACATTCACGTGAAAGCGTACAAGCAGCATTATTCGAAGTCGTTCTGTTCTGACTGAGATAAGATAAGGCGTATCAGACTCGCACGTTTCACCACCAACGATAAGTTTCTCCTTCGCGTTTCCTGATCTCGTTGCGGCTATAACGTACCGCCATACTTCTGCGATTATACTTGTGCAAGAAGAATCGATCCTATTTCTCGTGAATTATTTCGGCGTCAATCGATGTGTAGATGGTATACGGGTTAAATTACGAGGCCAATTAAAGAAACAAGTACTGTATGATCGATGGAGCATTTTCTGAGTATGTGTATAACAATGTATATTGGAAGAACATCTCTGAGAGAAATAAACGAGTAACCATTCGTAAAAGTATTTAGGAAAACGAGGAGAGGCGTGACTTTATAGAGGAGATCAACGAGGGAGGATTGTTGGGCGGTATGAGAGCCTCTACGATGAGAGGCTTTGTTAAATTTGAAATCTTCCTGGTGTAAGGTTAAAGCGAAGCAGGAAGGTGATAGTTGGTCCTTTGGCTGTGTATAAGTATATGTGAATCGTGTATATAAATTTATTATATGTTCACTGTGCAAACAAGATGACTGGTATTAATCGAATGAGTTAGTGATTCGACAGTGAACAGAATGTATAGCTAATTCGATACATTTATGGATGGCTTTATACACATTCTGATGGTATAGGAGGTAAACGTTGTATCGGAACAGAAAGCCCTTTCTTTGAATATTTCGTTACTTCCAAATAGGACTAACTGTGAAAACCTTGAGATGATAATAAGGGTACTAGGCTACAACTATTATGAGCTAACTATAGGAAAATAGCATTTGCTACTTAATTATTAAACAGCCAATTATATTTTCGGTCAAAGAGTGTATGAACTATAAGGCTTACTGTTAATAACAAGTTGTTCATATCATGAATTTTTGACAAAAATCAGTTGAACGAAAATATCTAACAAGATTTAATTATAAATCTCCCGTATCACTGTTTTAATGAATTTGAAAAAGGAATAGATATCTCTAGGCTATGCTGTCCAATATATTTTAACCTGTCTTTGAATCCGTAAGAACCATCTTGTAATTCTTTTAGAGGTAACTTCATCAAAGGCGAATGCGTAATCGAAGTTGCTCTGACATCCTCAGATTTAAAAAAAGGTGCGTTTATACAGGAACAAGCACTAAGAGCGACAGGAGGTTCATTCCTGCATTACAAGTTAGATGAGAGTATCCCGAGTAAATCAATGTCCCTAATTAAAGCTATTATTACCTCTAAATAGCTATAAATAGCTATCAGAGATTCGTAATAACTCTCCGAGCATTATTCATACAAGTATTCTTTGATTTTTATAAAATGTCTATAATATGATACGCATTTGCTTCACAAAAGGGCATTCCTTACATTCCATTGAAGAGCAAACCACGCAGAAGCAATACTAGAATGATGATCAGTAATACTATAAGGGTGAATATATATGTTGAAACTGAAAGCATACGTATAAGAAGTAGTACGGTTAACTTAACGTAACTTTGTGTACAGGAGAATTCCTTAATTTAGAAGACAAGTAAATGTTATTACTAGTTTTGTATAAATTTTTGAATTTATTGTTCATATCTCACTGATATTGCTGATAACAAGTGACCCGAATCATACATTAACATACATTTACTTAATTATTAACGAAATCGACAGAATTAGAAAACCATCGACCGACTTTGGCGACTGATTTGGTTTCATATAAAAGGGGCGCCGCGCGAGTTATCAGGTACTTGCCAGGTGGAGTTCGTTCGAGGTCCCTCGGGTGCCGGACCAGGCACTTCAATGACTTCACCAGTGTGACCTAGGCGACGTTCCCGAGGGTCAGAGTTGGGAATGCTGGCTTTGGTAAATAAATTTTTATACCTTACCTTTCGGTTTTATAGTCTCGTTGCGATTGAGATATAACGTTGTTGTCTTCAATATGTCTCATCGTTCCACTTTCTAATCAGTTCCTTGCCAGGGCCAATCTACATATCTGCTTTATAGGTTTGTTGTCTGAGTTCGCTCTTATGCACTCGAGTTCAGTTGCTGTTTTTATGTCTATACAGTGACTTCTAATATTTCGAATAGTTCGTCGGCGGAGTGGTTGGAGGTGGAAATGGGATGTGGTGGTGGTGAGGTGGAGTTGGATGGCGGTCAATGTCTAGATCTTCTGGCTAGTCGATAGCCATTGACGACTCTACATATACATCAGCCGCCCATGCTTGCTTTACTACAGGATCTACCTACTTCTGTTTCCGAATACTTTCAACGTTGGTTTGTTATCTCTAATTTGGTTTTACTTCATCGATGAGCTATTTCTGTCTCATCGATGGATGATTCCTACCATTTCGTTAAAGTTCATGGTTTCTATTGGTTTCGCTTCTATTTCCTTTCGTACAACTAATCCGTTTCTGTTTGGGCTTATATTTATGATAATATATTCTCCCTTCAGCTTTCAGGCACCTCAGGATTTAATCTGGAAAGCTGCGTAGGACAACGAGGGATGCGTGCATTTAGACACAACTGGTTACAAGATAGAAGACATTGTTGGACGACGAGGGATTCTTGCGTTTAGATCTAAGTCGTTATAAACTGTTTTAGGATCGATTATCAGACAAAGACTCACGCGCGCGATATATGTAGAATGGTTGGCTACATAACTTGGAGCGATAAATCTGTTCCAAATTCTTTCCCTGTTACACCTCTCGTTTACCGGTCGGATCGAAGTTGTTCTCCCGATAATCGCGATCGTCCTTAAGTACCAACCAGCCTACGCGACGTACTTCCGTATACTCGATAATACCATGCATCGTAAGTCATCGTCACGACTCGTCTCCAACACATATTCAAGCCACTGTCAACCTCGCCAAGCATCGGATTCCAGGACGGCCTTCGTGTCACCGTTCCTTCTGGGGTGAATGCGAGGTTCGACAACCCTGGTCGTACGCTGCTAGGGTACCGGCCTGTAGTTGGTCCGGCATGTGTCTACGGTCATACCATTTGTTATAATTAAGTTCTACTACGTTGGACAGGATTAGGTAATGTCTGTCAGCCTGCAAGGCCTCACTGGACCTGCGTAGCGTCTCCGGGAACTTCATTGGTTCGGGGACTACGTTGGTTCACGGCTTATTCATGGCAAGGTTGGCCGTGGCTCATGTGGGCTAGGCCCGATCGTGATGCTGGCCCTGGAGATTCTTGTACATAGAGGTAAGCTTCGTATGCTAATCGGTCTTTCGAGTTTTCGCGAACTCGTTCAGGCCTGGCGCGATTTTGAGATACTTCTTCTTTGCACGCATCTTTCATATTCGATTCCACAAACCTTTGAGAACGTAGGAATATCAGTTTCGGTTGAAATGTAGCATATTAGCGTTGCGCCGGTATTGTATAAATATTAGTATACCAATCCGAAGCACTTTTTGTAAGACACGAAATAAGATAAAGTGTTAGTGGCTTCACTTTAGCTTCTTGCGCTTCAAGTTAGATTAGGTACATTAGAAACTGATGTCACCATTTGTTTTCACCGCAAGGGCAAATGTCTGGTTTCGATGCGTAGCCACCTCCACGTTATGAGCCCAGGTAGCTGGTGTCGCTTTCCAAATAGCAATTCAATGAAAGCGACGCCAAGCTAAAGGATGCGTGCAAAGTCTACGACATTTGATATCTATTGGAAGCTTTCAATGTTCCTTTTGAGCTTCGAAAATGTAAATCGATCAGAGTGTTTTCTAATAAAGTTCAAGTAATTAAATTTGGTATGCATTTCACACTTATTTCCTTATCGACAGGCCATCAACACTAAAAGTTACCACTGCAACTAGCTGTCGGAGACGGTTATTGTATGCATTTCACCTCATGTTACCAGTAAATTACGAAGACACTTATCAACATGAATTTTAAGAGCAGCTTATAGTTAATGAAATGAAAATTCATGATCCTTTGCAATTGTTTAACATATTATGCTACGGGGTACCAGTGTCCTAGATTAACAGTGGTATCCTCAATTTTATATATTTAGTTGCATTATTCAAACTAAGTCCTCGGTTAATTATATAGATTATTGAACTTTCAGCTACATACATCTATTACAAACATAATATTATCTGCACCTTTAGAAATTTTAGTCTACGCGGTACCTTACGAGCAGCAATAATATGGTTGGCACGAACGAGATAAGAACCGCGTTTCCGCGACGTCAGGCAGGACAGGCTACATTAAGCAAATTTCAGCAATACTTAATTTTCGTGGACTGTGGGTAATGCAATCCTCGACGATTCACGAGAATGACGTAGCTACTATTACCTCAGAGGTACGAGTCAAACTGCAATTAACGTCAGTACCACTCTCCATTGTTTCAATGGACGAGAACGTTTTCCAAGAAACTTTCTCTCCGTTTAGGGCAATTGCGTTAGGCCGGATAAAACAGTAATCACATGAATTGCCGTTTCTTGCAGTTGTTGGAGCTCGCGTACCAGCCCCTTATTAAAATTGGGAACCACGTCCTACGAATTCCAAATCGAACTATTGCACCTAGATTTAGACTACTGTATACGATTTTAACTCTTACCGAATTAAATTACATCATTCGCATGTAAATAAACCTGTATAGGTATTAGAAAATATTGTGCATAGCATCGTCACACACCTTCACTCTGTAACTTATGAAGATAGAATAGCGCAGATGTTCAGTGCTCGAATTATTCATCATACCTTCACGAGAACATGCAATATGCACCATAGTTTGTGCCACACACGTGTGGCAAAACTTCGTGCTTCGTAGAGCTGTCCGAATTAGAATCATATACAGTGAACCTAATAAACGGATTTTAGCAGTCCTCTTAACATCTTCGATGCAAATTTTCGAATTAACCAGCGAAGACCAAATTTAACATAATTATCAATACCTATCGAGCTATGTATGTCGCAGCAAAGAAATCTCAGCTTAAAATTTTTGTTACTATACTAATTACCCAATGTACCTTATGAGACTTTCTTTAATCCTTCGTTGAATCTGACAATGTAAACCATTTCTAAGGATACATATCTATAATTTAATTACCTCATATATATCGTCAAAGGCACACCCTCGAATTCTCTGCAAACTCCATAAATAATTCACCAATGACAAGATCAATAAAACGCATATTAACAATGGAACTACCAAAGGAGACGAAATGACTAGCTTTGGACACAATGTCTTCGCAATTCCAGAGAGTATGCAGTTGCATATTGGAAAATAAGCGTAGTATCTCAGATATTCCATCATGTACACGTAGCATTTCGGTTACCGGGAGAACGAGGGTTGAAAATAGAAGGGCCAGGTCAGACGTAGTGTCCGTGGGCAACGCGTCGTGACATAAGTGTGATCATATACGGTCATGTTAAGCTTCAGTTGAAGTCGATGGTGATTGTCGTTTAATCGATTTGTGATGTTAGGTGTCGAAGTCGGACAGGGTTATGATATTGTAATACAGTGCTGAGCGTTGCATTAAACCGAGAAATAATACGTAAATTTATTGGCATTTTCACATATTTATGTTGTTTCTGCAAATAAATATTATCACTGTCCAATCTCTGTACCAATATCCACTTTTATTCGGCCGTGATCATAATTATGTGTGCCCAATTAATTTCATTATGCCGATTTAAAACTTTGTGCGCGAGAGGCGCACTTCAGTCGCCATTTCGTAGAATTTGGAATCTCGACATTCATGAATATGTCATACTACATATAATGTAACGGTGTGCGAGGTACTGAAGTAAAATAACTCTTCGTGTTAATTACCATACGAGTACTTATACCTGCTCCGAAAATTATCCTCCGCGTTGTAACTGAAATTCTTTGAAATCCTGTCCGGTTTTGGCCAATAAATCGTAGAGTGCAAATGGCTGAATGCCATTAGCAGTGTATATGATATTTAGGCACTCGTTACAGCTTGATGATCCTAATGCTAGCAAAGCATTTCAATTAGCTCACAATTTCAAATTCCTAAGCAAACATGTAAATTCTATATCATTTGTCACCCTTCATCCTATCTTCAACACTCACAGTTACGCTTCTCGTATTCTCAGGCATGTTATACTTCGGGCATTTGGTGGAACGTAACCTACCTTCTAATTTTCGAAACTTTCCAGACAAACTGCTGGAACCTTGCAACAATGCTCCTTGGATGTACGAACATAAACGAAGCAAGATATTAAAGCTTGGGAAACAGCAGTGAGAATGTGAGAAAACAGAGGGGTTGCGAAGATATACACTACCACGAATGTGAAGTAAAGGCGAAAATATGTTCGGCAAGCAAGAGGTGAACAAGAACCTTGATTACAAAATGAATACTGCTCTTCTTCAGAAAACATGAAATCTAAAATGGTTTGACTGAAGTGCGTCCATCATTTGCTTGCTATGGCGAATCAGGATTACCTCTCAGGTATACTCCTAGCCACTCCACATGCATTATCAAGTTCGTTTCCTCAGAATTCCTCAGAGAAAAAGGGATCTCTGCTCCATCCTCCACCTTTTCTTCCAAAATTTCACATTTCCTCCCCCTAGACAGTCCCACTGCTGTATTTATGAACGTGATATCTTCGGCCGCCACAAATCGATCGATAGTTCGACCCTAACGTGTCTGAAGTTCAATAACAGATGACGTACCGGCTCGGAACGATTCCTAGGATGGATGGATCGTGGATGAAGCGTAATACTTGACCGAGTGCGCTGTTACTTATGAGGGATGCGGTGTCGGCCAAAATAAGATGAAGTTGACAGGTGAAAATAAAGCCTTCCCTCCCTCTGCGCAGCCCCCACTCGCTTGATCCTCTCACTCCCTTCCTTTTTCCCATCTCCTGCACCGTGCTTTCATCCTCGTCGTGCACACGTAGACGGTCTAGTCAGGGGTGGCTTGATCGACGTGCCTCCGGACCGAACTACTTCTAAAAACGTCCACCGTGTGCACCATAGTCGAGAGTAATTGGACAGAGCACAGAGAGAATTTGCTAGATCTCTGAGTCACGGAGGATTTTCTCCCAGGACTTGTTTTCCTTCGTTTGACTTTGATTTCAACGAGACGTTTGGTGGCTTCAGTGGAGAATTTTGATAAAGGTTTGCTTATAATATTGCCGAATATCGCGAAGAACATATTGGTAATTTTTGGTAGAAGATTGTTTAGAATTTTGACGTACACTTTGGTCTACCAATTGGAAATTTTTTGATGATTTTGGTTCAAAATTATGCTTAAATTGTTTAGTGAAATGTTGATATTCACTGATGTAATGATTATTGTAAGAAATGTACCTAATTCGCTATCCATTCCACTATTTAATCTTTAAAGCTATTATTTCTTTTAACATAGCTACGTATAGAGCAATTAATTCTACAAAGCATTGAATTCGTTTCATTGAGTATATTTGTGCGGGTTTGATGGCATGATCTAAACGAATTCTTGCAAGAACTGGATATCGAATGCGTTATTGATTCGATGGAATGCTGGCTCGAACATTTTACCCGCGATCGGCATTTACACGTGAATCGTATTGCTACCAGCGAAAAAAAGTGAGCTGCTTCCAATAGGCATGATTATGTAAACGATTGACCTATATTTTTAGGAAAATCTTCTTCTATTTTTATTTCATGCGAATTCTCAGTTCACGGGTATTAGCGAAGTTTCGCTGCAACAATTTTAGAATCTCTTTAATTTTAATTTTAGGCAGAGTTATTCATAATTTCGAAAATAAGCGTTCTGTTTCTATGCCACTAGCAAGCAGAATAATTATAATTTTTAACGCATGCTTAAGATTTATATATACCGAAATCAGAATATTGTAAAAAGGTGTTTTATTAGTCAACCGGCATTAAAGCGACTGAGAATTTAATTTCAACATGTATAACTTTTCTTATTTGATGCAAGTTTTAATTTGTAACTTAGAATTCGTTTCTCGCCTTCCTCCCAAAAATAATTATCTGCTTTTGGAATTATTCTCTTGCGTTATCTTCACAAAATAGCGGTCTATCGATTAATGCTATGAAGAATATGAACCGCAGAGGATAGCATATATAATTACTACTAGCCGTGGCTAATTAATTCATATACAACTACTTGGCTTGAAGTAAATGTGGCTTCCAAATCTGTAGAGTGCACTAAGTTCGGTGGTCAGTATTCCAGCGTTTACCCCAGTGCAGCAGAAATCTTCGGAAATGTTGTACAAAACACGGTATTACTAATGTGCGGCTGCGTTAATTTATATTACGTAGGAGGCACGTAATAAAGGATTTCAGAGACGTAATAAGCGATGTTACCATTTCCTCACCATATCTCATTTCATTCCACCTCTCGCCAAAATATCCTTCTGAATTTCATGTTCATATGTATGTGCTAAACTCACTCTACTATGTCCATCAAGATTATTTCTTAAAATGCATAATGTAATCGAAGCAATTTACACTACACTAGTTCCACTATTACATCGCATTCTCTTTCCAATAAAATGTTCTCGAAATACCTACTTAAATGGCTACTTAAATGGCGACAAAGATAATACTTCACATTCTCGTATTTACCAGCAGCACTTCCACGCGCTTCTTTACCAAATTCGTATTAACGCCTACGCACAATGAAATCCTTGCAAAAGAAGGCGGAAAGAACATTCGATCCCTTGACGAGCATGCATGTGCAAATCGACGCCCGTGTTTCTTTCTGGTCGAGCTCCGTCACGTGTACCTGCCATGGTCATGCGGTTGCTAAGGGCAAAAGGGACGGAGAGTAATGGAGGACTAAATGAAGTTGACGGTATTGCAGAAAGGTGAAAGGTATTCCACACACGCATTCATACACAGGGGAATCGAAGGAATGAGCGCAGTCGTTTGTCCAGCTTAGCCAATACTACGTAACTGGTGCCGTTCATCATACTTCATTAGGATTTGCTTATCATCCTCCACACCGATCCACCGTGTACCATTTTTATTTCGTCCTCACCGTCTCGAATATTATGGCCAAAAGCGTCATTGCACGAATTCCTGCACGGCGATCGTTTCTTCGTAACAGAATTGTTTTCGATCCTATTACCTGGCGTAGTTTGTGTGTCAGTGGCCTGTTCTTCCAGCTTATGTCGTTTTCAAAAATTTCGTGGCTGAATTTTTATACGCGTGATCGTGGGTGATCAGTTATGGCAGGTTTGTGGCTGCTTATGAAATTGATTGCAGTAAAGACATTTGGTTCTTATTCTTCATTTGTGTATATATTGAAAGAGGGATTGCTGCTTAAATTTTGCTGTATAATTTAATAGTTGTAGAATATGTTGTGAAGTCAGTCGACACCGGGGCAAGGTTAAAGAGGTAGGTATGATGAATTAAGGAGAAATCCATAGTTTAAAAATTATGGAAAACAGAATGGAAGGGAAGGAATGTACCCTTAATGTATACTAGAGCACTCAATAAAGCTTTTTGTGAGTAGAATTCTACCGATATATAGACTTCACTTTGAATCCAAACTATCACCTCCAAATCGATTTGGATATTACTGGAATACTTTGTTGTAATAGAAAAGGCAGGAAGATACATTATACAACTAAGCTTAAAGTACAGCCACCTCCTCACGTTCATTCTTGAATAATGCGATTACATATTCCTCAACACTTCATACAAGTCTACATGCCTTATTATACAAGTCTAACCTAAGTTATCTGCCTCACCTTCACGAACACATGAACTGTAATATATGACAACTTATATATCTAATAGTACCGAGAGATATCATTCCACGTCTTTACCTAAACCTTTGGTTCCACGAAAATATTTTTATTTCAAATTTACAGATCCATTCGTCTCTGTGGTATCTGCACATTTAAATTGAAGTACAATGAAGTAGCGCATATGCGGAAATATAGACCGCAAAGTTAGTCTTAACTCAATCAGCCATCTACATGTAAATGCCCATATCAGACAGAACAAGCGATGGAATTTCTCATAGGAAAATATACGGAACGAAAGTAATAATGACTATAATTCAATACCATTAGCACTATGCATCTGCTCATAAACTTCCATTTTAGATACAATAGGGGTCCAAGCTCTTCATGAAACGACACAGCAATTGCTACTCTGTGCGACAAAATGATAGTCCGCACTACAATTTTCAGCGCCTTTCGAATAAATTCAGAGCGGTATACATATGTAAGAAAAAGTTATTTTTTAGTATAAACAAATTTGATTCCAGAGCGTATCGGTTGCATTTTGTTACACAAAGCAATTGATAAAAGCTTTGAAGAAGCTTTTACTACTTTCAGAATAGTAATTAAGGATAAATATAAAGGTATCAAAAATGAATTCCTTCTATTTATGTGTTTCCTAAATGTGACATGGCAAACAGTGGTTGCTCCTTGATTCGTATTCACCACGTTGAATTATAGCAGACTTTAAGAGAGGCTATTGAAAATCATATCCCCTTTGCTCCGTCTTTTTTTGAAACATTCGCCATGGAGACTTACTTTCCCGCTATCTTTCACATAAACCGGTAAAATTGGTAGATAGGATTGTAGACGGGTGTTAATGTTCGCTTTCAGTGATAAGGACTGACGATGCGACGCGAATACATATGCGAAACATGCGTCCAATGAATTTCGATGTATGGTGAACAGGAGCCAGCAGGCTCTGCTGTTACTTCGTCGCGTACGGAGCGACAAAATCTCTCCCACTTCTAGACTACTTCCTTCCAAAGTTCCAAAAACCTCAGCCCGGTGAAGGGTCATTCGTTGAGACGAGTACAAAATTTGACCGTCATTGGTATTTCGCATGCCATCCAGTTCCCCGAATCCGTCGTAATTTCTCGGTGCCTGCGCCACGATGGCGTTGGAAAATGTAGTCCAAAACGTTTGCATTAGGTACTAATTAATTGACTGAATTGATGTGTTGTGGATATTTTAAAATCGAAGGAGGTATAAACAAGTTGCTAGGAAAAACACATAACGGAACGACGAGCGGTTTTAGGGAACAGAACGGGGAAGGTGGCGGCTAGAAGACGAGTCTGAATGAAAGGTGAGCGGATGGAAAGAGATGGACGTGTACGCCCTCTGCCTATACCCCCATTCTCTCTTTCCACCACTATTCCTTTGGATTATCAGGTATGATGGTTACAGATTCTTTTCTACGGAATCGAGTGCAAGGAGGAAAAGTGCACATCCTAAGCAGTAGTGGAGTGGGTACGGTTGAGCTTCAATGGTGGGATGAAGACAGCGATTAGCTTGAGCGTTTGTAGCGCCTTGGATATTGAGAACGAGTTATAAGAGTATTACTTAATAATATGAAGGATATTCTGTTAAATAATGGGGTCACTTAATTCAGAAGACGAACTCCGCCATCTTGGAAACCAAGGGATTGTAAAAGATATATGACTTACTTTGAACTGTACTACGAATGTGCTGCTTGAAGAATACAAGCACAAGTATTATATCGGACGAGGTAAGGACTGCCGAATTTTGGAATTAACTTAATCAAGTAATAAATTAATAAGATTACATAGGCGATTGGCATCTGCCAATTGGTCAGTGCTATGGATGTGATCAATTATCATACTGGACGCTATTACCGTTCGCTAAATTCTTGACTAATGACGATTACAATAATTGGTGATATCTTGATAGAGGTAGTGTGCTCATTTTGTTAAATGCATGTCTACATTTTCTTTACGCAATTACTCTAATTTCGCCACCTACGCCTAAAGAAATAATATTAAAGCAACTTCCCTTGACGTACGCATTAAACGATTTGCCATCGACGGTCTGTACGAACTTTGGATTAAGAAGCATCCATTCCTGGCTCAATTGCTGTAAAATCTCTTCCCTTACGATTTCCATTCTTCATTTCCTGTTGCGCGTGGTATCAGAAGTTCGAAGCACGACTAAAACCGATTTTTGCATTGAAAAGATGGAATTACATGCTAACAGGCCTATTCATATTCAAGAAAAGAAGAGGGAAGTGTAATGTGCATGGTCGGTACTCCTTCGGTATAAGCCGTTGAATTCTTACCCACTGTTACCGTTCTCGCCATCCACAAGCGACATTCGGTTTGGATGGCACATCTGGATGGAAATAGAGAATATCTGTTACATGTGCATGAAATTTTTTAGTTCTACCACCACAGCATCGCGCTGCAGAAGGTAGCAGAGCAACGCAGAGCAATAAACAGCACCGAAAATCACCGCACAGCACAGCACACCACACTACCACTTAGGAAAGCACCATTCCGAGCAGGACCGCTTCCAGAGCACAGCACTACAGTGCACGGCACCGCATTGGATAAAACCGCAAACAGAACAGAGCACAGCAGTGTGCAGCTGATTGCAGTGGGGCGCACGAGTGAGAAGGGGAGCAATGTGGGGCTCAGTAATGCTTCGAATACCAATGAACAACTGCGAGTGGCACATGTTCCTCAAATAACGTAACTGATACTAACCACAGTAGATCACAGCAAAGTGCAGGAAAGTGCAACTGAGCACAGGAAAGCACAGCTGAGTGCAGCCGAGTACGGTATAGCGCCGAATAGTGCCGATTAAGATGGACTAGCACCGCTCCGGGCAGCATAGCTACAAACAGCAACCCTGCAGTTATAGAGCGCAGCAGAGCACAGTTCAGTCAACGATACCACGGAAATGCATCGAATATAAAAGTTTCCGAACCATACCTTACCTAACCACAACCAAAACATCGAAATCTAAACAAATATTACGAATCCTTCCCCGCCAATCCAAAGCATATCGAAGCAAAGTACAGCGCGTGAAAGCGCTGCAGAGCGCAGAAGGCCACACTCTAGAGTTTCGTACCACCGAATAACACCGATTAGCACAGTTTTGGACATGAGTGCTCCGAATATAGACACCACCGCGACGGAGCAGAGGATAGCGCGGCAGATCACTGCAAGGTAAAACACAGGACACCGCGGTATATAAGCTAATAGCACAGGTTCCACTGTCAACACTGAACCTAATAATAATAGCACTAAACCTAAATGAAGCAAAGCAAAACGGACGGCAATATAGTACTGCAATACGCCGAATACCAACGAATAGCAGATGTTAGGACAGACTCCCAACGTAACCCAACCCAGCAGAATCTAACTTATCCCAACCGTAGCAGAGCAACCCAGAGAGAAGGAAAGCGCATCAGAGGGCAACAGAGCAGCGTGAAGCGCCGTATACCGCCGAGTAGTAGCCAACAGCGCAAATTCTTAACCTAACCCAACATAACACATTCAATCCCTTCCTACCATGACGCAATAAAGTCTAACTGTAGTTGTGCATTGCAGATCGTTGGAAAGGGCAGTAGGCACCAGTGAAGCACAGAAAACACTGAATAGCAGCGAAAAATGCAGATTCGGAACATACCTACCTTAACCAAACCAAGCATGTCATAACCTAACCCCATGTACACTACTTTCCCCAACCGGACTGCAGTAGTCAGCAGCAGAACGCAGGGAAACGAAGCAGATAGCAGGAGAGCCCTGTATTGCGACAAATACCAGAGAATACTAGCGAAAAGCTAATCTGACCTGGTACATCCATAGCTGAGCACAGCACGGTACTGTTGAGTACAGCAGAGCATAGCGCAGCAGATTAAACAGCCGAATACCTCTGGCGGCAGGGAATAGCACAGATTACTTTCCGAACGTTATACATCGTTGCACAACCTGACCTTACCACAGCAGAGCATATCCATGCGAAACGTAACGTAGCTGAAAGGACCAGTGCATGGTAAAGAAACTGGAACCTTCGGATTGCAGCGAATAAAGCAGACTCATGCCTTACCCTACTTTGATCTAACCTTAAAAATTCTATCTTCCCAAAACCTATCCACGGCGTACAATTGCATTGAGCACAAAAGTGCAGCAGAGCGCAGCAGTTTATATATAGGCGCTAGATACAAATGAATAGCATAATTGCCATTGGATAGACCTATTCAATGGTCTTTAAATACAATACAAATTTCAGAATGATCAAAGGACTGATCAATTATCGTTGGAGATATTAGCATGTGAATATACAGTACTGGCTATAGCCAACTACACAGTATTATTTGCATTGGTATTATCCATTAATGATCATCCAAGTTCTATGACGACGGTAGAATGACGGAGGTGTAAGTCATTTGTCGCCAGAGACGTCAACAATTGGCAATACAGGAGTGGGCATATCTACCTACAAAATTATATAGCCATTTTATTGACATACACACTGACCACCTAAATTCTATAGCAATCCTAGAATGGTCAAGGTATTCATCAATTTTCGCTAGAGATATTAACAATTGAAGATAAAACACTAAGCGGAGCCACCTACAGTGTGCTACTGTCATTTGAGCAACCTTTTCAAGGAGTATCTAAATTGTATAATAAATTATTGAAAGATCAATGGTCAGATAAATCGTCACTAGAGAAGTTAACAATTAACAATACGTTACTCAGTAAAGACATCTACACGTTCCTGTGAACATTGGATATATCTATTCACTGATCATGTATTTTCCACGAATATTTTAGAACGACCAGTGGATATTTCATATACTGCAATAGATATAATCAAGTGACAATACGATACTGAGTATAGAAATCACCTCACTGCCATTGTAATTGCATTAATATATTCGCAGATAATCTTAATTCTATAGCTACTCCACAATGATCAATGCTTGGATTAGTTGTTTAAAGAGAAATTGACAGTCGACAATACCGAACTGTGCATACGCGTCTACGCACTGCAAGTGTCATCTGATTAATCTGTTTACGGAACACATAGATTTATCAGCAATTTTAGTATGACAAATGGATTGATCAGTTAATGCAAGGTACATCAACTGTCGACAATACAGTCCTGCGTGCAGCCATCAATACAGTACCATTGCGATTTAATTATCCTATTTACTGACCATATGTATACCATAGCAATTCTAGAAGAACCATCAGATAGATCAATTATCCCCAGAAAAACTGACAATTTGCAGTACGTTGCTGAGTATAACTATCTTCACTTCACCGTAGCAACTGTATTAATCTATTCTCTGATCGTTTATGATCAATAGCAGTTCTAGAATGACCATTAGTAAAGCCGGCTGCAAAACCCTAAAGCCACTGCGTTATTCTATGCAGTTATGATTCTTATTCACAGCAGCTTTAGAATTATCAGTGTGCATATCAATCATCCCTCGACATATTCCCGATTGATAACACACGACTATGTTTAACCCTCAGCAGAGCATTATAGATCTTGGAATAATTTATTCACTGATCACATAAATTCTTCAGCATTTCTCAAATGACCAATGGAAAGATCAATTGTCGATGGTGATATTAGAATTTACACTACAGTACAGGGTATGGTCATCTACAAAGTACTGTAGCGATTGGTTTAATGTATGCTCTGATCATCTGTATCCTATATCAGTGACAGAAGGATTATTGGATAGGTCAATCATCGCTAGTGGTGCTAGCATTGAACAACTCATTACTGAGGATTTGGATCTATACAGTACTATGGCCATTAGACTGATGTACACGCTGATAACTTTAATCCTATAGCAATTCTGGTATGACTAATGGGTAGATCAATTATTAGTAGAGTTGATTATATTCAACAAAACAGTACTGAGTATAGGCGCCTACCTCGCACTATATCCATTGCATCAACGTATTCACTGACCGTTTACATTTCATAGCATGTCAAGAATAATCAGTGGCTTCATCAATTGCCGCTACAGCCATTCAGATTTGAGAGTCGGGTATTGTGTGCTGCTGCGTTGGCGGAAGTATAGTCACCAACGTATTAATAACGCCATTGAATAAATCTTTTCAGTTAATATATAAATTCCGCAGCAATTCGAGAAATACCAATAGATGGATCAACTATCTCTAGAGGCGTTAAAAGCTAAGAAAACATTAGAGGTCGCTGCCATCTACACAGTACTATATCCACAGCATTAATCTATTCACTGATGTTGTATATTCTGTATCATCGCCTCATTCATCAATTGATACATGATTAGTCGCTTGAAATATAAGCAATTGAAATTACAGTGCTCACAATAGCCATGTACACAGTAATATAGGCAATGGATTAGTCCAACTACTGATCATCCAAATGCCATAGCAATTCTATAATGATAAATAGTTACTTCAAAAATCTGTACTACAGCAATTGGATTTGTCTACTCTCTGATCATTAACTACCATTGGATCTCCAGAATGATAAATCGCTAGATCTACAATCGCAAGTGATATTGACAGCAGACGATACAGTACCGAGTGGTGCATCTTCAGGGAAATATGGCCACCCAGGTAGCACTAACGTAAATGCATTAATGTATTCTGTGATCATGCTAATTCAATAGCAGTTCTATATTAATCAATAGATAGACGAATTTTCGCTGGAAATGACATCAATAATTCATACGGCAATTAGTATAGCTATCTACGCAGGGCTACAGTCACTGTATTAATCTATTCACTGATTACACGAATTACAGAGCAATACTTGAATGATCAATGGATTTACCAATTATCTCTGGGCATAAATTCAGTTAACAATACAATACAGGGTAGAGCCACCAACAATGAAATATAGCCACCGCAATAATTGATTCATTGACCGTAAATTCAACAGCAACTCAAAAGCCATCAATGTATAGGTCAACTATCTCTAGGGAGAGCAACAGGTAATAATGTCGAACCTATTGTAGCCAACTACGCAGTACTATGGTCATTGTACTAATGAATTCGTTGGACATTAATATTCTATAGCTATTCCAGCATTTTCAATAGATAGATCAATTATCACCAGAGATATTAGAACTGACAATTAAGCGCAGTGTATTGCAATTAGCGCAGTATCGTAGCCATTGGATTTATCAATCCAGTTATCATTATAGTCCCACAGCATTTCATGAATTATCAATGGATGGATCCATCATCTCTAGACATGTTAACAATTAAAAATATATATTATAGCCACCTACACAGTTTCATATGCTTTTCATTGATCTATTCACCGATCCGTTCAGATCTAAAGCAATTCCTCATTGACCAAAATATATATCAATTTTCGCTTGAAACATTAGCAATAGGTTGTGCAGCACATATTGAAGCCATACACGCTGCATTATAGCCATTGGACAATTTTTTTCAGTTATCATGTAATTTCCACAGCAATTCAACGATTATCAATGTTTGGATCTGTTATCTCTATGGACATTAATAGTCATAAGTACACTACAGGCTAAAGCCGTCTGCACTCTACTGTATCCATTGGATTAATCTATTCACTGATCACGTCTGTACCATTGGAATTCTCGCATCACAAACCGGTTGATCAATTATCGCTGGAGATAATAGCAATTGACAATAGAGTACTGGGTACAACAATGGACGCTGCACGGTAGCAATAGGATTGGCTCATTCACTGACCCTTTTTCTGTATAGCATTTCCAGGATGACCGACGTATCTGTCAATTGTCGCTGGCGATATAGGCAATTAACGCAGCATTACTGGGTATAGGCACCCACGCAGTGCTATAAACATTGCGTCAACCTATCCACTGTTCATGTGGGATGAAGAAAGCAGTACTGAGTAAATCCATCTACGGAGTACTATAACCATTGCAAGAATATATTCACGGACCATTTTAACGCCATAGCAATACTATGATGATAAATGTGTGGAGCAATTATGTCTGGAGGAAGTGACAATCAACAATACACTACAGATTGTAGCCATCTACATGTTACTATATCACTTGCATTAGCCTGTTCATTGATCACGAACTTTCCATAGGAATCCTAGATAGATGAAAGGACAGATGAATTGTCGATTGAAATATTAACGATTAGTTACAAAGTACTGAGTACAGCCACCGACACTTTAATAAAGACATTGGGTCAACCTATTTAGTGATCATCCAATTTCCATATAGATATTTTGAACTGACCAAGGGATAAATATATCATCTCTTGAGGTGCTAACGATTGAAAGTACAGAACTCAGTATAGCCAACAGCATAGTCCTGTAGCATATGGTTTGAATTATTCGCTGATAATGTATATTGCGTTGCAATTGGAGAATGTTCCATCGATTGATCAATTACCGCTAGAAATATTAACGATTGATCGTACATTGCTGTTCATAGTCACATTTACAGTTTTGTAAACATTGAATTAGCCTTTTCGGTTATCATACAAATTTAAAGGCAAATCTATGGCGATGCATCGACAGAATTATTATCGCTAGCGGTTGTATCAATTTCAAATACAGTGCTGAGTATTGCCACGAACGTAGTACTATATCCATTCGTATAAGGTACTGACTCATCACAAATATTCTGTGCCAATTCCAGAATTATCAATGGGTGGATCAGTCATCGCCAGAGGTATTGGCGATTGTCAATAGAGTGCTGAGTATAGCCACCTGTCCTTTATTATAGCCAATGTATTAATCTATTCATTGATCATATAAAGTCTATAACAATACTACAAGTGTCAATGGATAGACCGCTTACCTGTAAAGACATTAACGATTAACTATAAAGTGCCAAGTACTGCCACCTATACATTACCAGAGCAATTGAGTCAATCTGTTTACTGTTCAACTTATTCTTGTAGCAATTCTAGAATGATGAATGGATAGATGCATTCTAGCCAGAGAAATTAACAATTGAAGAAAGAGTACTGTTTACATTCATTCACATAGTACCAGAGCCATTGGTATAAATTATCTGCCGTAAGTTCTATAGAAATTCTAGGTTGATCAACGGCTAGGTCAACTATCGCTGGATATGTTAACAACTGACAGTGCAGGAATGAGTATATAACTCTACACAGATCTATAGTACTTGTATTTATCTATAAACTGAACATGCACTTTCTAGAATAGCAATTCTAGAATGATCAATAGAAATATCAATTGTCGCCATAGATATTGAGAAATGACAATAGAGTAACTAGGATAGCCATATATAGAGCTCTATGTACATCTACGCAGTACTATATCCCCTGCGTTAACCTCTTCACTGATCATGTATGTTCTATACCGGTTACAAAATTAGCAATGGATGGATAAGCTATTGCAAATGACACTAGAAGTTCACTATAATGCAATGAGTATTGGCACATAGGCAATCGTATAAGAATTGGTTTAATCTATTCACGGTCCACTCAAGTTCTATAGCAATTCAGCAGCGATCAACGGATACATCAATTATAGCCAGAGATACAAACATTTGTCAACAATTTACCGAGTATGGCAATCAACGCTCTACCACAGCCGTTGATGCATTGCTTATGCTGATCGCCTTATTTCCAAAGCAATTAGAGAATTGACAGTGGATAGCTAAATCAACGCTGGAGACATTGATAAATGGCTACATTGTACTAAGTGTAGCCATCTACAGAGTAGTACAGCCTGCGGACTGATCTATTTGCCGATGAGTTAGGCTACACAGCAATTATCTAATGATGAAACCATAGATAAATTATCGCTTCATATATGCAAAATTGATAATGCAGTACCGATTATTTTCTTCAACATGGTGCTGTGTCCATTGGATAAATCTTTTCACAGATCATCCAATTTCTACGGAGATTCTGGAATTGTCAATGGATATATCAATTATCGCCGGAGATATCTTCAATCGATAACAGGGTACAGAGTGTAGCTATCAAAGCAGAGATGTAGCCATTGGAATAATCTGTTCACTGGTGATTCATATTGTATTGCAGTTCCAGAATGGCGAAGGACATATCAAATATCTCTCATGATATCAACAACTTACAATACATAAGTAAGTGTAGCCATCTATACTGTTGTATAAGCACTGGGATAATCTGGCCACTGATCAGCTGCACTGCATACACATAAGGAATGATTAGAAAATGGATACATTATGGCAAGGGATAGTAACACCTGGTCATACTGTGCTGCGTACAGTCATCAACATGGCACTACAGCCGCTTGATTTACCTATCCACTGACGGTATCAATGCTATTGCAATTCCAGGATGATTAATGGATAGATCAACAATCGCTTCAGATATCGACGACTAATAATGCATTACCTGTTCTAGTAGTCTATGCAGTTCCATATCTATTGAATTAATATCATCGCCGACTATATATGTTCCACAGCAATTTCGGAATGTCAAATGGTAGAAAAAGCTACAGATAGATAAACTGATAAATTACTATAGAGTACAGAGTGTAGCCGACCACACAATGATATGGCCAGTGGGTAAATATACTGGCTGGAGATTTAAGTTCCGTAGCAATCATAGAGTGACAAGAGACAGATCCATTACCGCACGCCATGATATCAACTGACCGCGTAGTGCTGCACACAGCCATTATAGCATTCCTGTAGCCTCTGTATTAATTTGCTCACTGATATGAATTCTATAGCAATTCTAGAATGACAAGGGACAGATCGACTATCTCTCGACATGTTAACAATTGACAAAAAAGTACTGGGTACAGAAATAAACACAATGCCATAGTCACTGAAAATTATCTGATCGCTGCTCATCTACGTTCTTCTGGATTAACTGGTTGATGAATGAATGCAGTAAACGTCGCTGGAGAATATGACATGCGATAATACATTTCTGAGTCTAGTCATTAACAGAAAACTGCAGTCACTGGATTAATCTCAGCACTGAAGCCTTAAATGCTGAAGCAAGTCTAGAGTAATCAATGTATACATCACTTGTTGCGAGAGGCACTTACAATTGACATTACGGCGATCAGTACATCCACCAACAGAACTCTCTCTGCGTTGGAATAATATGTGCAATGATGATTTAGATTCTATAGCAATTCTATAATGGCAGGTGACCGACAAATTATTGCACGCAGTATTACGGACGAGAACACAGTACTGAGCACAGCAAACATCACAGTACTGTTGCCGTTGGATTAATTCGTTCACTGATGTCTTAAATTCCACAGCGATTCGAGAGTAATCATTGAATGCATTAGTTAACGCAAGGGATATATACTATTGACTCTACGGTGCCTAGAACACCCACCAACAATGCGCAGTATCCGTTGGATTAATTCATTTTCTGATGGTTCACGTTCTATTGCAATTCGAGAATATCGAAGGAATGTATGACCCATAGCCGGAGATATTAGTAATTAACAACACATTGTCGAGTAATTAATCAGTTCGCTGATCACCAAATTCTTTAGCAATTGTTGAATGCTCAATTAATACTGCAATTGTCGCTATTCAGATTGACAAAATTATCTAAGCAGTACTAGATGTAGCCGTCAAAGGATTACTGCAGCCGTTGGCTGTGTTTGTTCACAGGACGACATCTATTCCACTGTGTATCCAGAATAATCAATGAGTGGAGCAGTTACGGCGAGAGATGCTTACGATTGACCATTCGGTACTTGTTATATTCACCAGAGAGCACTGGAGCCGTTGGATTAATCTATCCAATGGCGATTTATATCCAACAGCATTTCTAGAATTCCAAGAGCCAGATAGATTATCGCTCGACATATTGAGAACCAACAAGGGAGTACTGAATACAGGCATCATTACAGTACTGCAGACGTTGTACTAATTTGTCCACTGATGAGTCAAGTTCCACAGGGTATCTAGAAAAATCAATCTATGCTACGGTTACTGCGAGAGGTATTTGCAATTGACATTACGGTACCCATATCCTGTACTAACACAGCAGTCCAGACTCTGGATTAATCTGTTCAGTGATGGTTCATATTCTGTAGAATATCTAGAATACTAAAGGAGAGATCCATTACAACTGGAGATATTGTAATTGACAAAACTTTACATAGTACAACCAACATCTCATTGCTGTCGCCGTCGGAATGATATGTTCACTGATGATTTTAGTTCCACAGCAGATCTTGAATAATCAACGTATACATCTGTTGTGACTGGAGAAATTTACAATTGACATTAACGTGTACATTGCACCTACCAACAGAGCACTGTTGCCGTTGCATTAACATGTTCAATGATGATTTACATTGTGTAGCTATTCCGGAACTACAAATGACAAGTACACTCTAGCTCTAGACTTTATCAATTGACAACAAAGTAGTGAGTAGAGCCATCATCGCAGTACAGTTGACGTTGTACTTGTTTATTCACTGATGACCTCTATTCAACAGCCATTCAAGGATAATGAACATATGGGTCAGTTATTTTTCGAAGGATTTGCTGTCGTCAGTTAGGTATCCAGTACAGGCACCAATGGGGAAATCCATGCGTTGGATTAATCTGTTCACTGGCGATTGGTGTTCTGCAGCATTTCTGCAATAATCAATGTACAGTCAGATATATGTGGAGACGTTAACAATTGGTAGAGCCGTAGCCAGTGCAGCCGCCAACAGGGCATTGGTGACGCAGGATAACTACGTAAACTGGTGGATTGAACTGCACAGCATTTATAGGGTGATCAACGCTTAGGTCAAATATCGGTATACATATTGAAAAAGTCATCACACTACTGAATTTAGTCACCAACACGAAACACTAGCCGTTCAATTAATCTGTCCGCTGACCATCGAATTTCTCTCGCATTTGTGCAATAATCATTAGATAAAGCAGTTATCGCTTGAGACACTGATTTATTGCAATACCCTACGGAGTGTAGCAATCAACAGAGCACTGAAGCCGACTGATTACTGTCTTCACTAACGATTAAGGTTGTATAGCAATTCAATATTGACAAAAGGCAAATCCAGTATTGTTTGAGATATATACAACTGACAACACAGTAGTGTGTTCAGCGACCATAAGTCCTCTGTAGCCGTTGGAATGATTTCATCACTGATGACATACATTTCACAGCACATGTATAATAATCAATGAATATATAAGTTACAGCAAGGGACAGTTACAATTGCCTATGCGGAGCATATTACATGCAAGAAAACGTCACTGTATCCGTTGGATTAATCCGCTCATTGATGACCTATACTGATTAAGGATTCTTGAATGACGAAGTATATATCCATTACACATCTAGGTACTAGCAATTTACAACACCGAGCAGAGGAAAGCCATCTTATCAGTACCGCATTGGATTAACACTCCCATCGATGGCATAAATTCCACAGCAATTCCAGTACCATCAGTGTACATTACGGTTATTGCTAGGGATATTCACAATTGACAACACTGTGTTTAGTTCATCCACCGACAGAGGACAGTAATCGGCGGATTAATCGGTTAAGTTACGATTTAATTACAATAACACTACGGGAATGACAAAATGGGGATCCACAACCGTTCGAGATATCAACAATTGACAACACATTACTCAGTACATTCATAAGCACAGTAATGTAGCAGTTGGACCACTTTATTCACTGATGATTTTAATTCCAAGGTAATTATAGAATAACCTGTGTATGGTACGGTTATGTCTAGTAACATTAACAATGTTGAGAACAGTAACTAGTACATCCACCAACAGAGCACAGTAGCCGATGGATTAATATGTTCACTGATGATGTACATCCTACAGCAATTCAAGAATGGGAAATACAGATCCATTATCCCTCGAGATATTAGCAATTGTCAACACAGTACTGGGTAAAGCCATAACCACCGTACCGTAGCCGATGGATTACTTTGCTCACTGACGACGTATTATGCAAAGCAATTCTAGAGTAAGCTATTTATAGAACGGTCACGGCTATTGATATTTACAGTTCAGATTACGGTACATAGTACGTCTACCAACGGAGCACTGTTGCCGTTGAATTAATATATCTTCTGATGATTTGTATTCTGCATCAATCCTGGAATGAAAAAAGACAGATCCATCGTCCCTCGAGATAAAAGCAATTGACAACGCAGTAATGAGTACAGCCGCCATCACAGTTCTATAGACGATGGCCCATTTGTTCACTGATGATGTAAATTCCAATGCAATTCTAGAAAAATTAGTGTAAAGCAGGGTCGCAGCTCGGGATATTTACAAGTGACGGAACGATAATTATTACTTCCACCAACAGAGCATTGCAGCCTTTGGAATAACCTGTTCTCCGATCATTGTGATTCTATAGCCGTTATGGAATGACAAAATACGTATTCATTACCCCTCGAGATATTAACAATTAACAACACAATATTCAGTGTAGCCACCATCACAGCGCTGTAGTCGTAGTAATACTTTGTGCAATGATGATGCATATTGCAATGCAATCCTTGAATAATCAGTGTATTGTTCGGTTATGGCTGGGGATATTTGCAATTGCCGATGAAGCATTTAGTTCATCTACAAGCAGAGCACTGCAGCCGTTGTATTAATACGTTGAATGACGATTTAGGTTTTATAACAGTTCTAGAACGAGAATCTACTTATCCATTGTCCCTCGAGATACAAACAATTGACAACAGAGTACTGAGTACTGGCATTATCACAGTACTGTTGCCGTTGAACTACTTTGTCCACTGATGACGTAAATGACAGAGCAATTCTAGAATAAGCTATGCATTGTATGGTTATGGATAGTGATGTCTACAATTGGCAGTACGTTACATACTACATCTATCAACATAGCACCCTTGTTGTTGGATCAATCTGTTCACAGATGTTGTGTATCCTGTGTCAGCTCCAGAATGAGTAACGCACTTCCATTATCCATCGAGATATTAACAATAGACAGCACAGTACTGAGCACAGCGATCATCACCATACCGTACCCGTTCGATTATTTTATGGCTCGATAAGGCATATTCCACAGCAATACAGGAATAGTCAGTGTATGGTACGGTTATGTATCTGTAAATATTCAATTGGCAGTACGGTGCTGGTCACATCCACACATAGAGCACTGTAGCCGTTGGATTAACCTGTTCATTGACTACTTGGATACTTAGACGTTTCTAGATTGTCTATGGATAGATTAATTATCGGTAGAGGTATAGACAGTAGACAGTACAGTACTGATTGTAGTCGTCAGCACAACAATATAGAGTTTGCATTAATCTGTTCGCTGATCATCTGCGTTCTTCAACAATTGTAGAAATGATCAATGGATATAGTAATTGTCTCTGGAGAAAATGACATATGACAGTACGGTATAGAGTGCAGCTATGAACAAACTAACATTAACATTGCCATAATCTATTCGGTTGTCATCTATGTTCTTCAGCAAGTCTAGCATTGCCCTTTGATAGAGCAATTGGCGCTAGAGGCATTGGCAAATGACAACAGATTGCGGTTACAGCCATCTGCGGATTACTATAGCCATTGGATTAGTCCATTTAGTGATCGTATTATTTCTACACCAATACTAGAATGGTATGTAGACGGATCAATTGACTATAGAGATACTGACAATTGACAATACTCTACTGAAGAAGTCCATGATCACATTTCTACAGGCACTGTATGAAACCATCCTTTGATCATCTATATGATGCTGTTGTCCTAGAAGTACCATTGGATACGAAAATCATCGCATAGGACAGTGACAGTTGACAACACAGCACCGAGTATAGCCAACAACACACTTCGACAGCCATCGTATAAACCTATTCTGTGATCATCCACGATGTATCTTATTTCAAGTGTGATCAAAGCTTAGATCAATTGTCGGCAGTAACATTGATAGATGACAACGTAGTACTGACCGTAGGCATGTTCACAATACAATAGAAATTGAAATAATCTGTCCGCGGATCATCCAAGTCCATAAGCAATTGCAGATTTATCGATGGACTGACAAACAGTAGCTGGAGAAGTAGCTATATGCCAATACAGAACTTAGTATAGCCATAAACAGCACTCTGTGGCCGTTTGATCAGTCAGGTCTCTGATGCCTTAAATTCTATAGTAATTGTTGAATGACAAAAGACATGTCCATTATCGCTCGAGGCATTAAAAACTTAAAAAACGGTTCTGAGTTCTGCCACAATCGATATTATGTAGCCGCTGGATTAATTTGTCCAATGGTTATTTAATTCCACAGCAATTATAGCATTACCAATGTACAGAACAATTACGGCTAGGCACTTACAATTGGCAGTACGGTGCCTAATACCTACACCACTAGAACACTGTATCCGTTGGAATAATGTGATCACTGAAGATGCAAACTCTGTAGCATTTCTGGAATGATCCACGCGAGTATCAGATATCGAATGTGCCGTTGCCCAATGCCATTACAGTACAGTGTGTAGCGATATTCACAGCCGTGTAGCCAGTTAATTAATATGTTCGGTGACCGTGTAAGATCTTCAGCAATTGAGGAATGATGAATGGACAGTGCAATTGCCGCTGGCGCCATTGACATATGTCAATACGCTACTGAGTGTAGCCATCGAGAGAGACCTGCTGTCCATGAGCAATGAGTTCACTGACGATTTAAATTCTATAGCAATTCTGGAACGGCAAAAGACAGATCAACTATAGCTCGAGATATAAAAAGTTGACAACACTGCACTGAGTACAGCCAACATCACAGTATTGCAGTCGTTTGATTGCTCTGTTCTCTGATTGTCTAGCATCAGCAAAATTTAGAGAATTATAAACGGTTACATCAATTATTTGTAGTGGTATTTACAATTGACAATACGGAAATGAGTGTAGCCAACAACTCGATACTGTAGCCATTGGTGTAATCTGTTCCCCGACCGTATAATTTCCTCTGCAATTGTATAGTGATCAATGGATAGAGCAATTGTCGCTCGTGACATTGACATTTTTCAATACAGTATTGAGAATGGCCATCAACAAAGTACTGTAGCCAATGTATTAATAGGTTCGCTGATAGTGTAAGTTCTTCAGCAATTGTAGAATGACCAATGCATATATCGTATGTCGGTAGTGGCATTAACAAATAACAGTACAGAGCTGAGTGTAACCATATACACGATACTTTAGACATTGAATTAATCTGCACGCTGATACTCAAAGTTCATCAGCAATTGTATAGTGATCAATGGATGGAGCAATTGTCGTTCGAGGCATTGACATATGTCAATGCAGTGCTGAGTATAGCCATCATCAGTGCACTGTAGCCATATGACCAATCTGTCCACTGGTGATGCAAATTCCGCGGCAATGTTATATTCAACAGTGTATGCATCTGTTATGGCTAGAGGTAGACACAATTGACAGTACGGTACCCACTTCATCAAGCAACAGAGTACTGTAGCCGTTGGAATAGCCTGTTCACAGATGATTTAAGCTCTATAGAAATTCTAGAGCGATCAACGTCTGGGTGCACAAGCCCTCGTTACATAAACAAATGTCAAAACAGTTCTGTGCACAGTTATCACCACAGTACTGTAGCCGAGGGCCAATTTGCTCTCTGACGTCATAAATTCTGCAGCAATACTAGAATAATCATTTTATGGAGCAATTGTTGTTATAGACATTGACATATGTCAATACAGTACGAAGTATAGCATTCATTGGAGCACTGTAGCCGCTTGACTAACCTGTTCACTCGTGATTAAATTCTATAGCAAATTCAGAATGGCAAAAGGCAGATATATTATTGCTCGAGACCTTAACAACTGACAGCACAGTACGGAGTATTGCCATCATCACAGTACTGAGTTTATAGATTAATCTTTTCAATGATAATTTAAGCTCTATAACAACTCTAGAATGATAAACGGATAGACCATATATCGGTAGTGATATTCACAAATGACAATACAGTACCGAGTGTAACCATCTACATAATAACGTATCCATTGAAATAATCTGTTCGCTGATCATCAAAGTTCTTTAGCAATTGCAGAATAATCAATGGACTTTGCAACTTTTGTTGGAGATATTGACATATGTCAATTGAGCACTGAGTATAGCCATTAACGGAACTGTAGCCGTTGCGCCGACCTGCTTAAACGACGACAAATATTCTATATTTGTTCTAGTGTGACTAAAGGCAAATTCATTGTGGCACGAGGTATTAACACGTAACAATGCAGTAGTGAATTCAGCCATCATTACAGCACTGTAGCCGTTCGATTAAATTATTCACTGATGATTTATATTCCTCAGAAATTCTAGCATAATTGATGTACAGTTCAATCATGGCCAGAGATATTTACAATAGGCAGTACGGTGCTTAATAAATCCACCAACAGAGCACTGTTGCCTTTGGAAAATTCTCCACAATTATGTCTTAAATTCTATAGCAGTTCTAGAATGACAAAGACAGGTCCATTATCGTACGAGGCATTAACAATTGACAAGACAGAGAAGAGTGCAACGATCATCACAGTACAATAGCCATTGAATAAATTTGTTCACTCGTGATATGAACTCCATAGCAATTGTAACCGTATCAATGCACAGACCTGTCATGACCAGCGACATCTATAATGGACATTATGGTGCATAGTACTTTCAACAGCAGGGCACAGTTGCCGCTGGAATAGTCGGTCCACTGATGATATATATTCTATAGCAATCCTAGTGTGACAATGTAGAGTTCCAATTTCGCTCTAGTCACAGACATTCGACAAAGCAGAACTGAATACAGCCATCCTGACAGTACTGTTTCCGTTGGATTAGTTTGTTCACTGATGATTTAAATTTTCCTGGTGGCATTTATTCTATGACTGGCCTAGATTGATCAAGGCATAAATCTGTTGTATCAGGAGACATTAACAACCGATAGTGCAGTACACACTACAGCTACCGACGCAGTACCAAAGCAATTGCATCAACCTATTCCTATCTGATCTAACTTATATTGCTATGCTAGTATGATAAATTGTTGCTAAGGATACCTACAATTGAAAGTACAGCATGGATACTTGAAATCTAAACAACACCACGTCCACTGGTTTAATCTATTCGCGGATCATCCAAGTTCTATATATATTCTAGAATGATTAATTTATTTATTTATTACACCTGGAGATATTGACAGACGTCAGTACAGCACAAAGTGCATTCATAAACGCATAACTCCAGCAGTTAGATGAATATATTCACGGAGCACTTATATTCCCTTACATTTCTAGAGTGACGAATGGAAGATCTATTATCGCTCGAGACAGTAAGCTATGAGGGTACGGTACAGTGTACAGAAATAAATTCCCCACTGCAACCGTTGTGTTGACCTGTTTAACGATGATCTATGTCCTGTAGTATTTCCAGAATGAGAAGAGATATATAAATTATCGATCGAGACGTGAACAATTGACAATGGGCTACTGAGTACAGCCATCATCATAGTACTCTAGCCGTAGGAATTATTTGTCCACGGATGACTTATATTACGCAGCAAGTGCAGAATGGTCCACGGGTATATCAGTTATGGCTAGGGATATTTACAAATGGCAGTACGGTAAATAGTATATACACCAACAGAGCAGTCCAGCTGTCAGATTATTCTGTCCACTGATGATAACAATTCTACAGCAGTTCGAGAATCGTCAAGGTATGGATCAGTTATAGCTAGAGCCATTAGCAATTGGAAATGCAAGTATTGAGTACAGCAATCATCAAAGTAAAACAGCTATTGTAATAACTTATGTGCTGATGATCTATATTATATTGCTAATCTTGAACGATCCATGGATAGAACAATTATCGCATTAGATATAGACAGTCGAACATGCAATATTGATTGTGGATGCCTACGCAGTGTGATATCCATTGGATTAATATTTTCGCCGATCATTTAACTTCTACAGAAATTCTAGGATGAGCTATGGGTAGACCAAATTTCGCTAGTAATATTGATAATTGTTGATACGGTAATGAGTATTGCTACGTACATAATGCTATAGCCACTTAATTAATCTGTTTACTGAAGGTCAAAAATGATCGAAGGTTCAATCAGCTACACCTGGAGATACGATCATTTGGAAGTGCGCTACTGGGTATGGAAATCAATAGTGCTACGGCCGTTGTATTAACAATTCCTTTGATCATGCGTTTTATATTGCATTTCTACAACTATGAGTGTATAGAACAATTTTAGGTAGAGGCGTTGGCAATTGAAAATACAATAATGAAAATACCCATCTACAGATTACATTTGTCACATGATTGGAACATTCACTGGTCACCTAAATTCTACTGCAATACCTGACCACAGTACAACAATCTACTGTCATTTTGTAGCTGCTGAAGAAATAAAACGACCAGTGAAGTGATTAATGCAATTGCTAAAGTATTGTGTAGATGGCTACACCCAGTACTTTATTGTCATTTGCCAATACAACTACAGATATATGATGTATACGATGATCATACAAAAATTGCTATGGAGTTTAAATCATCAATGAAAAGAATAATCCAACGACAACTGTGCTCTGTTGGCGGATGTACATCGTACTCTACTGTCAATTGTAAACACCTCTAGCTACATTTGACCTGTACATTGATTATACTAGGATTGCTGTTGAATTTAAATCATGAGTGAAGGATTAATCAAACGCCTACAGTACAGTGATGATGGCTGTACTGTGTATTGCTTTGTCAATTGTTAACATTTCGAGAGACAGTGGGCCTGTACTTTGTCATTATTGGACTGTTATAGAATTTCATTCATCTCTGAAAAGTTTAATTCTTCGCCTACCGTGATATACTGGCGGATGTAATGCGTACCGTAATGTCAATTGGAAATGTCTGAAGCTACAACCATACTATACATTGATTATTATACAATTGCGTTGAAATTTACGTTATCAGCGAGCAAAGTTTTCCAACGGCTCCAATACCGGGATGATGGCTGTACTCATTACAGTGATGTCATTCGTTACTCTCTTGAAGGATAATTTACTTGTCTTTTGTCATCCTAGAAGTGCTGCAGTATATACATAATCCGTCCACAGACTAATCCAACGGGAACGGTGCTCTATTGGTAGATGTACTATGCACCGCGCTGTAAGTTGTAAACGTCACTGGCCATAATCGTTGTTTACGTCGATTATTCCAGAATTGCTTTGAAATCAGTGAACAAATATGTCTAACGGTTTCAGTACGGTGAGGATGGCTGCACTCAGTACTTTGTTGTGAGTTCTTAATATCTCGACGGATAATGGTTCTGTCCTGTGTCATTCTAGATTTGCTACAAAATTTAAATCACCATGGAACAGATTAATAGAGCGGCTGCCGTGATAAGCTGGTGGAGGTACAATGTATTGTGCTGTCAATTTCAAATGTATCTAGCCATGACCGTGCTATGCATTGATTATTCCAGGATTGCTTTGGAGCATAGATCATGAGCGAAGGACGTATTCCAACGGCTATATTATTCTGATGATGCGTCTACTCAGTACACTGTTGTCAATGGTTAATGTCTCGTGTGATTATGTATAAGTATATTCTGCCATAATAGAGTTGCTGCAGAATATACACCATGATGGCATCTGGTTTAGATAAGTTGTTTCCGGCGGTCAACCTATGCCAACTATCCGCACCCCCCAAGGGCAGAGGGTATAAACATCCAAACGCCACGTATGGGGAGAATGGGATACGCCAAATCAGCGCGAAGCAAAGATGCCACACGGCATAATCTGTTATGACAGTTTGACTATCTGGGATGCCATTCCCAATCGTTTCCCTTGGTGATGGGACGGGAGCTTTCTAAATCCCTACTGCATCTGGTGGAGGGCACCTGATCTGTACGACGCACAACTCTCACGCCGGGCTTCAAGAAAGCATGCCTGCGACCTAGGCTCCAACCACTGCTACCACGAGGCCAACCCAGCGGCCGACTGTCGGACTACCCGTAGGCAGCCGGCCAGGAATATATCCATCTCCCGTGGTACCGGCAATCACGGGCGTACAAGTCGTCACGTTCGTGGTGATCTACTCCCGTTCTGAGGCTACTAGCCCTCCTCGACGTACGTGCAGGTCAGCTAGGCACCGTGGATTCGACAGTCCCATACTGCGGCGGACCAAGTCCGACCGAAGACCCTGCGGGGAGAGTATACATCAGTGAACAGCTTAACCAACGCCTATGGTGCTATGTTGGTGGACGTAATAAGTACCGTACTGGCAATATGAGATATCTCAAGCCATAAATGTAGTATATATAGATTATTCCGGAATTGCTTAGGAATTTTCGACATCAGTGCCAGAAGTAGTCCAACGGCTACAGTACTGAGATGATGGCTGTACTAAGTACAGAGCTGTCTATTTTTAACGTCACGAGGGATAATGGTTCCGTCTCTTGCGTTCTAGAATTGCTATAACATCTAAATTATCATTGAACAGATTACTCACACGACATCAGTGCTCTGCTGCCAATTGTACTAATGACCGTACTGTGAATACTAAGCACCACCAGCCATAACAGCAGCATACATATTTTATTCGAGAACTACTTAGGAGTTGTCTTCTTCAGTGAACAAATAAGTTCAACGTTCACATTACTGTGATGATGACTGTAATCTGTACAGTGTCGTCAATTTTTAATATATCGAGTGTCAGTGCTTATGTATTTCGACATTCTACAACTATTACACAATTTATGTGATCATGGAACAGATCAATTCAACGGCTGCAATGAAATATTGGTGGATGTAATAAGTACCTTGCGTAAATTTTAAATATCTCGAGCCATAAACGTAATGCGCAATGATTATTCCAGAATTGCTTTGGGATATGCATCATTATTGAACAAAGTAGATCATCCGTTACACTACTGTGATGATGGATGCATTCAGTACTTTGTTGTCAATTGTTAATGTATCGAGGCAAAATGGGCCGGTCTTTTGTTGTTCTATAGTATCCATGTAATCTAAATCATCATTGAACATATTAATACAGGGTCTACAGCCCTCTGCTGGCGGATGTCTTAAGATCCGTGCTGTTAGTTCGAAATATCTCTGGCCATAGCCGTTCTATAAATTTAATAATCCATAATTGTTTTGCAATTCACATAATCAGCGATCAAAGCATTCCAGCGGCTACATTACTGCGTATACGGCTGTACTCGGTACTGTGTTGCCAATAGTTAATATCTATAGGGTCTGTGTATTTGTATTTTGACATTCCTGTATTATCAATGTACATAAATCATCACTGAACTGATTAATACAGCGGAAACGTTCCTCCGTTTGTAGATATACTAATTACCGTACTGTGATCGCTATACGTCACTGAACATAACCGTAACATGCATATTTTATTCCGGAATTACTTAGGAATATTCTTCATTGAACAATACAGTCCAACGGTAGCACCACTGTGAAGATAACTGTACTCAGTACAGTGTTGTAAATAGTTAATATGTCGAGGCATGATGGATCAACCTTTCGTCATCTTAGAATAGCTAGAAGGTACAGCTCATCAATGAACAGATTGACATAGAGCCCGCAGTGCTGTGGTGGTAGATGTACTATATGACATACATGCAATAGCAAAGATAGCACTAGCCATAACCGCACCATACATTGTTTATCCTATGGTCACTTTCGAATTAACACCGTCGGTGAACAAAGGAGACCATCGGCTACACTAATATGATGATGGCTGTACACTGTACGGTGTTGTCATTTGCTAGTACCTAGTGGTTTGGTGGATTCAGTCCTTTATAATTCTAGAATAGATATAAAACGTAAATCATCATTGCACAGGTTAATACAGCGGCTGCAGTGCTCCGCTGGTGGGTGTACGACGTACCGTACCGCCAGTTGTAAATATCTCTAGACACAACAGCAATATGCATTGAGCACTCTAAAATTATCCTGTATATCTAGAATTATCAGTGTATAATGTTATTCATCCGTCCCATTACTGTGATGATGTCTGTGCAAGGTAGCGTGACGCCAATGGTTAATATCTCCTGCGACTATGTCACTTTGATGTTGGCGACACTCCGTACTGTGTTGTCAGTAATTAATGTTGCGAGGGACACTAGATTTGTATTTCGTCATTCTATAATTGTTATAGAATATTAATCATCATTGGACAGATTAATCCAATGGCAACTGCGCACGATTGGTAGATGAACGAAGTTCCGTGCAGTAACTCGTAAATATGTCTTGCCACAACCGCACTGTACACAGAATATTCCATATTTGCTTTGGAATTCATGTTATCAGTGAAAAATGTTACTCAGCCGTTACTACACTGTGACAATGGCTGTACCCAGTACTGTGTTGACAATTGATAATATCTCGAGTGACAATGGACCAGCACGTCTAGTTCGAAAGTTTCTATCCAACATACAACATCAGTGGCCAGCTTAGTCCAAAGGCAACTGTGCTGCATTGCAGGATGTACTAATTGCCGAAATGTTAATTAGAAACGTCACTAGCTATAACCGTAATCCTCACATTTTATTCCGGAGTTACTTAGGAATATACATCCTCGGAGAGAGAAGTAGTCCAACTTCTACATTACTGTGATGGTGGCTGTCTTCAGTAGTGTGTTGTCAATTGTTAATGTCTGGATGGTCAGTGGATCTGTATTATGTAGTTCTAGAACTGTTGTAGAATTTGAATCGTAATTGAACAGATTAATCCAACTGCTACAATGACATTATGGCGTATGCAGTGGGTACCGTACTGTCAACCTTTGATATTTCATGCCAAAACCGTTATATGCATTGTTCATTCCAGAATTGACTTGGAAATTACATCATCAGTAAACAATGTAGTCTAACGTCTATACTACTGTGAAGATGGCTGTACTCTGTACTCTGTTGTCAATTATTCATAACCCGCGGGTAAATGGATCTGTTTCTCGTGTTTCTAGGATTGCTACAAAATCTAAGTCACCATTGAGCAGATTAGAACAGTAGCTGCAGTGCTCTGTTGGTAGTGGTAATAACTGCCGTACTGTCAATTGTAAATATCACAGCACTCAGCCGCACTATACATTGGTTACTCCAGAATCGCTTTCTAATCTATGTCATCAGTGAGCAAAGTATTCCAACGGCTACACTACTGTGATGATGGCTGTACACAGTTCTGTGTTGTCAATTGTAAATGCCTCGGGTGTTAATGAAACTCCCTTGTCATTCTAGAACAGCTTTAAGGTCAAAACCAACATTGAACAGACTAATCCAACGGCTACAGTGCTATATTTTGGGACGTAGTGTGTACCGCACTCTCAATTTTAGAATTCTCAAGGCGTAACCGTAATATCCATTGTCAACTCCAGAAATACTTTGGAATAAGCATCATCAGTGAACAAAGAAGCCCACCAGCAACATAAATGCGACGACGGCTGTACTCAGTACTGTGATGTGAATTGTTAATTTCTCGAAGGACATTGGATCTGTCTTTCGTCATTCTAGAATTGCTATAAGATGTGTGTAATTACCGAACAAATTAATATAACGGCTGCAGGCCTCTGCAGGTGGACGTACTATGTACCGTGCAGTCAGATGGTATTATCTGTAGCCATAACCGTTCTACTAATTTAATAGTACAGAAATCCTTTCGAGTTTACGTCATCAGTGGATAAAGCTTTCCGTCGTCAACATTACTTTGTTGATGGTTGCGCTGAGTACAGTGTTGCCAATTGCTTGTATCTCGAGGGATAATGGTACTGTCCTTAGTCATTCTGGAATTGCTACGAGGTCGAAGTCGCCATTGATCATTTTAATACAGAGAACGCAGTGCGCTGCTGGTGGATGTATCAAGCACCGTGCTGTCAGTTGGCAATATCAGTTGCCACGACCGCACAATACATTGGTTATGCTAGATTTGCATTTCAAATGACGCTATCAGTGAACAATGTTATTTAACAGTCACAATACCGTGATGATGGCTGTACCCAGTACTCTGTTGTCAATTGTCAATATCTAAGGGGATCATGGACCTACATGTCTTGTTTTAGAATTGCTGTGGGGAATCAAACATCCGTGACCAATTTATTTCAACGGGAAGTGTGCTCTGTCGGTAGATGTAATAATTAAGGTACTGCAAATTGTAAACATAACTAGCCGAAACCTTGGTATACATGTCATGTTTCAGAATTTCATAGGAATTTACATATCAGTGAACAAAGTAGTCCAACGTATACATTACTGTGATGATGGCTGGAATCAGAGGGTTGTAGCCAATTGCTTATACCTCGAGAGAAATTGGTCCTGCATTTTGCCGTTCTGGAATAGTCATAGGATATATATCATCATTGAACAGATTAATCCATCGGCCACAGTGATGTGTATATGGACGTAATAAGTACCAATCTTACAATTGGAAATATCTCACGCCATAACCGTAGTATTCATGGATTATTCCAGAATGGCTTGGAACTATCGTCATCAGCGAACGGAGTAGACCAACTGTAATGGTACTGTGAAGAATGCTGTACTCAGTACTAGGTTGTCAATTGATGAGTCCTCGGGAGATAATGGTTCTGCCCTTCGTCATTCTAGAATAGCTATAAAACCTAAATCATCATTGAGCAGATTAGTACTCTTGCTGCAGTGCTCCGCCTTTGGATGCACTAAGTACCGCTGTGTCACGTGTAATTATTTCTAACCATAACCATACTTTGAGCTGATAATCGTAGATTTGCAGCGGAATTCAAGTTAACGGTGAACAACGTTATAAAACTTTACCACACTGTGATGATGGCTGTAATCAATACGGCGCTGTCAATTGTTATTACCTCGAGGGTCAGTAGACCTGTACTTTCTCATTCTAGGATTGCTGTAGTGTATAAATGATCATTGAACATATTAATACGACCGATACATTGATGTCTTGGTGGACGTCATACGCACAGTGAAAATAAATCAACCCATGACCTTAATATCCACTGATTATTCCGGAATTGCTCTGGAATTCACATTATCAGTGAACAAAGCAGTACAATAGCTACACTACCGGGAAGATGGCTCTACTCAGTACTGTGTCGTCGATTGTTAATATCTTATAGGATAATGGTTCTGTCCTTGTATTCTGGAATAGCTGTATAACCTAAGTCATCATTGAATAGATTAATCCAATGGCAAAAGTGTTCTCCTGGAATGTTTACTACTTACCGCACAGTTAATTCTTAACGACAGCAGTCCTACCTCGGTATATATATTTTATTCCCGTATTACATAGGCATTTCCTTCCTTAGTGTACAAAGTACTCCGACGTTTATATTACAGTGATGATGACTGTAATCAGTACATTGCTTTCAGGTGTTATTATCTCGAGAGTTAATGCATTTTTATTTGGCGATTATTTAATGTCAATAGAGCTTAATCATCGTTGAACAGATTAATACACCGGCTGCTGTGCTCTGCTGGTGGATGTAATAAATTCCGTACTGTCAATCAGAAGTATCTCATGCCATAACCGTAATATACTCCAATTATTTCAGAATTGCGTTGTAATTTACGTAATCAGTGACAGTCCAAGTGCTACATTACTGTGGTGACTGCTGTACACAGTACTGTGTCGTCAGTTGATAATTTCTCTAGGTATAATGGGCGTTCGTTTCTCATTCTACAGTTTCTGTAGGATATATAACTTCAGGGAACCATTTATACACACGGCAACAGTGGACTATTGGAATATCTACTAAATGCCATAGCTTCAATTGCAAATATCACTTTCCATAACAGCATCATGCATAGGCGATTCGAGAGTCACTTAGGAATTCACATCATCAGTGCACGAAGCAGTGCATCCGCTGCACAACGGTGATGATGGCTGTACTCAGTGTTGTGTCGTCATTTGTTAGTTTCTCGAGGCCCCGGATCTGAATTTTGCTATTTTTGAATTTTTTATAGGGTTTGAGTAACGATTGAAATGTTTAACCCAACGACTACAGTACTATAGAGTTCGATGGAATTAGCAGCGTGCTGCCAATTGGAAATATCTCAAGGCATATCTGTAATTTCCACTGATTATTCAAGATTATATTTGGAATTTACATCACCAGTGAACAAGGAAGTAAAACAGTTTCACTACGGTGATGATGGCTGCTCTCAGTACTGTGTTGTCAATTATTAATATGCCAAGGGATAATTGATCTGTCTTTTGCATTCCAGAATATCTATAAGTCATAAGTCATCTATGAACAGATTAATCTAACGTCATCTATTCTTCTATGGAAGATGTACTAGTTACCGTACAGTGAAATGTAGATATCGCCATCACCAACCATAGTGCACATGTACGGAGTGTGTACGGAGTGCTGTGTTGTCATTTGCTAATATCTCGAAGGATGATGGACATACCTATTGTCAACCTAGGATAGTTATAGAATCTACTTCAATACTTAACGGAATAATACAGCGGAAACAGTGCACTGCTGAACAATTTGCAGGGTACCATATTATCATTCGGAAATGTCTCAAGCCACCAACGTAATATATATTCATTATTATAGAATAACATTCGAATTTACATCATCAGTGAACAAAGAAGTCCAACAGCTACAGAACTGTGATGTTGACTGTACTCAGTAATGTGCTGCCAACTGTTAATGTCACGAGGGATAACGGATATACCATTTGTCACTCTAGAATATTTACAGTATCTCAGTTAACACGGAACACGTTAACGCAGCGGCTGCAGTGTTTTGCCGATGGTTGTACTAAATACAGTCATCTAAATTGCAAATACCTCTAGCCACAACCGTAGTATACACTGATTATTCTACAATAGCTAGGAACTGACATTATCAGCGAAAAATGAAATTCGACTGTAACATTACTGTGAAGATTGTTGTACTCGCTACTTTGTTGTCAACTGTCAATATCTCTAGGGACCATATATTTGTTCTTTGCTATTATAGAAAGGATATAATATCGAGATCATGAGTGAACAAATTAATACAGCGGCTGCAGATGTTTGTCGGTGGATGAACGTGCTACAGTGCTCCCAATTGCAAATATCTCTATCGATAGCCGGAGTTTAAATTGACCATTCCAGAATAGCTTGAACTGACATTATGCGTGAAGATGGTTACTCAACCGTAACACAACTGTTATGATTGCAGTACTCAGTAATTTGTCGTCTACTCTTAATGTCTCTGGGCGAAGTGTATCTCTCCCTTCCCATTCGAGAAAGGGTATATATCGAAGTCATGAGTGAACAGATTAATACAGCGGCTGCAGTGCATTGCTGGTGGATGCACTAAGGGCAGTACTCCCAAATTCAAATGGGTCTAGACATGACCCTAGTATGCATTCATTATTCTCGAGTCACATTCGAAGTTACACCTTCAGTGAGCAGTATAGTCAAACGGCTGCAGAACTCTGGCGGTCGCTGTACTCAGTAATGTGTTGTCCACTGTTAATATCTCGAGGGATAGTAGATCTACCAATTGTCACTCTAGAATATAAAATCTTAGTTATCACTGAACAGGTAACGCAGCGGCTGAAGTGCTCTGCTTGTGGATTTACTAAGCACCGCACTGACAATTGGAAATATCTCAACCCATAACCGTACTATAGATTGATTACTCCAGAATCGCCTACGCACTTACCTCATCAGTGAGCAAAGTTGTCCAACGGCTACATTACTGTGATGAAGGACGTACTCTGTGCTATGCTGAAAATTGTTAATTCCTCGTGGGTCAGTAGAACTGTGATTTGCCATTCCAGAATTGTTATAGAGTTTAAATCATCGTTGGACAGACGAGTGCAACGTATACCGTGTTTTATTGGCGGACGAAGTGTGTACCCTACTGACATTTGTATGTATCTCAAGCCACAACAGTAACATTCACTAATTTTTCCAGTATCGCCTTCCAGTTTAAATCATAAGTGAAGAAAGCATTCCAACGTCTACTTTATTGTGACGATTTCTCCACTCAATACTGTGTTGTCAATTGTTAATGTCACGAAGAAAACTGGATACGCCTTTTGTAATTTTAGAGTTGCTATAAAATCTAATTCATCATTAAACATATTTATACAGCGGCTTCAGGGCTCTGCCAGTAGATGTACTAAATGCCGTACTGTCAATTTTAAATGTCACTAGCCATTACCACACCATACGTTCGTTATTATAGAATCACTTTCGTATTTGCATCTCCAGTAAACAAAGAAGCCCAAAGTCTAAATTACTGCGTTGATGGCTGCAATCCGTACTGTGTTGTAAATTGTTAATGTAACGAGGGTGAGTGGATCGGTATTTTGTCATTCTAGAATTCATATAGGATTTGAATCATAATTGAACGAATTAGTCCATCGTCTACAGTGTTACAATGGGGGTCGTAATAAGTACCGTACAGTCAACTGCATATGTTTCAAGGCATAAACGTTGTATACATTGATTACTAGAAAATTTCTTTGGAATTCGCGTCATCAGTGAACAAAGCTGCACTACCACGATGACGGCTTTACTCAGGACTGTTACGTCAATTGTTAACTTCTCGAGTGTTACTGGATTCGTCTTTTGTCCTTCAAGAGTAGCTATAATATATATATCATCTTGGAGCAGATTAATACAGCGGCTGCAGAGCTCTGGTGGTGGCAGTACTAATGCTCTAATGCCAATAGTAAATATCACCAGCCATAACCTCCCTATGCATTGGTCTTTCTAGAATCTCCTTTCTATTTACGTCATCAGTGGTCGAAGAAGTCCTACGCCTACGTTATTATGATGATGAATGTAATCGGTACTGTGTTGTCAATTGTTGATTTCTCGAGAGTTAGTGGACCAGTACTTCGTCATTCTGTACCTCTTATATAATTTAAATCATCATGGAACATATTAATCCAACGGCAACGTTGCTCTATTGATAGATGCACGGAGCACCGTGTTGTCAGTAGTAAATATTTCTAGCCATAACCGTAGTATATAATGATTTCTCTTGAATCATTTTGGAACTGACATTATCAGTGCATATTGTTATTCACGCGTCATAATACTGTGATCACGGATGTACACAGTACTGTGTCGACAATTATTAACATCTCGAGGAGCAGATGTTCTGCGTTTTTGTCATTCCACAAATGTTATGGTACCTTAATCGCCAATGAACAAGTTAATCCTTCGGCAACGCTTGTAAATACATCATGCTATAGCCGTACCATGCTCTAATCATACCAGAACAGGCTTGGAATTTAAATTATCATTGAACAACGTTATTCAACCGTTACCGTGCTGCGACGATGGCTGTACTCAGTACTGTGCTGTCAAGTGTTAATACCTCGGGGCTTAAAGGATCAGCACTACTCCTTCTGAAATTGCTCTCGAACATGCAACTGTTGTGTCCAACATATTCCAAATACAACCCAACTCTGTTGGTGGATGTACTAATTACCGAACTGTGAATTCTATACATAACTCGACATAACCGTAGTACACATACCTTATTCCAGAATTACGTAGGAATTTACATCATCAGAGAACAAAGTAGTCCACGCCTACATTACTGTGACGATGGCTGTAATCAGTACTGTGTTGACAAGTGTTAATATCTGGAGGGTCTGTGGTTCAGTATTATGTCATTGCAGAATCGTTGTAGAAACTAAATCATTATTGAGCAAATTAATCCCACCGCGACTGTAGTATGTTTATGGACGTAGTATGCGCCGTCCGTTCAATTTTATGTATTTCAAGCCATAACCGTAATATGCATTGATTATTCTAGAGCATTGGAGTTTACGCCACCATTGGACAAAGTAGACCAACGGCTGCATTAATGTGATGGCTGTTCTCAGTACTGTGTTGTCAATTTGTTCATATGTCGAGGACTAATTAATCTCTTCTTTGTCATTCCAGAAGAGCTATAAAATTTCATCATCATCGAACAGATTAATCCAACAACTACAGTGCCATATAGGTGGACATAGTTTGTACCGTGTAGTCAGTTTTAAATATCCCAAGCCACAACCGTAACATATATTCATTATTCCAACATTGCTTTGGGATATACATCATACGTGAGCAACTCAGTCCAACGTCAAATATACTGTGATGATGGCTGGACTCAGTACAGTGTTTTTAACTGTTGACATTTCCAGAGATAGTAGGCACGTATTCTGTCATTCTAGAACTGTTGTAGAACCTAAATCGTCATTGAAGAGTTTACCCAACGGCTACAGTGCTATATTGGTGCATGAAATATGTACCGCAATGTCAACTGGGTACTTCTCAAGCCGTAATCGTAATATACATTGATGATTCGAGAATTGCTTTGAAATTTATATTGTCGGTGAACACATTACTCCAACGGCAATATCATAGTGAAAATGAAAAATACTTAGTGCAGTGTTGTCAGGTGTTAGTACCTCGTGGGGTAATGGATCAACCCTTTGTCATCCTGTAAAGGCCATAAAAACTTAATCATCATTGAACCGAGCAATACATCGACTGCAGTGCTCTGACGGTGGATGTATCTTATACCCTACTGTCAATAGGAATCGCCTGAAGCCATAAGCGTACATTGCATTTATTGTTCAAAAATTGCTTTGGAATTTAAGTCATCATTGGCCAAAGAAGTAAAACCGATAATTTCACTGGGACAATTGCTGTACCCAGTACTGCGTTGTGAATTGTTAATATCTCGAGGGATGACAGATCTGCCTCTTGTCATTCTAAAAATGGTATAAAATATAAATCATCATTGAACAGATTCATACACTGCCTGCAATGCTCTGTTGGTAGTTGTACTAAATGCCGTACTGTCAAATGTAAAGATCACCAGACACAACCGTACTATGCATTGGTTAATCTGGAGTCACCTTCGAATCAGCGAGCAAGGTAAACCAACGGCTACATCACTGTGATGATAGCCATACTCAGTAATGTGTCGTCAATTGTTGATACCTCGAGGGTAAGTGGATTTGTATTTTGTCATCCTAGAATTGTTATATAATTTATATCATCATTGAACAGATTAATACAACGGCGGCAGTGCTTTATTGGTACATTTACGAGGTACCGTACTGTCACTTGTAAATATCTCTAGCCATAACTGTACTATACGCTGATTTCTATAAAATTCCTTTGGAATTTACATTATCAGTAGTCAACGATATTTAACCGTTACAATACTGTGATGATGGCTGTACACAGTACTCTGTTGCCAATTGTTAATGTCTCGAGGGATAATGGACCTGCCCATCTCGACCTAGAATTGCTATAGTATAAACAACTTCAATGACCAACTTAGTCCAACGGCAAGAGTGCTCTGTTGGTAGATGTACTAATCAGCGTAATGCGAATTGTAATGATCACCAGCCATAACCGCAGTATACACACGTTATTCCAGAATCACTTTCGAATATACAGCATCGGTGAACAATATAGACGAACGACTGCATTAATGTGATAATGGCTGTAGTTAGTACTGTTTCGTCAATTGTAAACCTATCGACGACAATTGATCAGTATTTTGTCATTCTAGGACCACTACAGAATTTTAATCATCATTGAACCGATTAATTCAACGGCCACCGTAGTATATTGATTGATGCAATAAGTACCGTACGGAAAATTTTAATTGTTTCATGCCATAACCATAATATACGTTGATTATTCCGGAGTTGCATTGGAATTTACATCAATAGTGAACAAAGAATTCCATTGGCTACACTAATGTGATAGTGGCTGTACTGAGTACTGGTCTGTTAATTGTTAATGTCTCGAGGGATAATTGATCTGTATTTCTGTATTCTAGAATGGCCATTGAATCAATGTCGTCATGAAACATGTTACTACTGAGGCCGCAGCGCTCTGTTGGTGGATGTACTGAGCACCGTTCTGATAGTTGGAAATATCTGTAACCATGAATGTACAATACACTGATTATTGTAAAATTGTTTTTGAAATGACATTATCAGTGAGCTATGTAATTGTACCCTCACAATGCTTTGATGATGGCTAAACTCATTACCTTGTTGTCAATTGTTAATATCTAAAGAGGCAACGGATCCACATTTGTCGTTCTAGATTAGCTGTAGGATATTCAAGTTTAGTTACGTACTTAATCCATTTGCAACAGTGCTCTGTTGGTTCATGTACTGTTTACCGTACTGTGAATTGTAAACGTCTCTATACCTAACAGTAGTATACATGTTTTATTCCAGAATTTCATAGCAGCTTACATCATCAGTGATCAAAGCAGTCCAGCGTCTACATTATTGTGACGATGACTCTAATAAGGCGTTTGTTTCAATTGTTTATATCACGGGAGATATTGCACCTTCATTTTGCCACTCTGGAATTGTTATAGATTTTATGTTATCACTGCACATGTTGTTAGGACCGGGACGGTGTTCTATTGATAGATGTACGAGGTAGAGGAATTTCAATTCCATATGCCAAATGCCACAACTGTAGTGTACTTTGATTATTCTCGAATTATTTTAGAATTCACATTATCAGAGGTCAACGTTATTCAACCGGTACAATAATGTGATGAGGGCTGTGCTCAGTACTGTGTTGTCAATTGGTAATTTATCGAGTGTCAATGGACCTTCGTCTCTAACTCTACAACTTCTGTAGAAAACAAATTTTCAGTGACAAGTTAAATCCAACGTCAACAGTGCTCTCTTGGTAGATTTACTTATTACCGTTCTGTGAATAGTAAATATCACTAGCCATAACCGTACATTGAAAAGGTTATTCACGTATTTCATTCGAATATCCAACATCAGTGAACAAAGTGTTTCCACGGCTATATTAATGTGATTGTTGCTGTTGTCAGAACTGTGTTGACAATTGTTAATATCTCGTGGGTCAGTCTCTTCATATTTTGTTATAACAGAATTGGTATAGAAGTTAAATCATTATTGAAATGTCAATCCGACGGCTACTGTGCTGTACTCGTGGATGTAGTGTGTACCGTACTGTCAATTGGAAATGTCTCTTGCAATAACCGTAATATATATTGATTATTCTAGATCTGCCTAGGAATTTGCATCATCAGTGAACAAAGCAGTCTAGCGGCTGCATGAATGCGATGGGGTTGTATTCGGTACCTTCCAGTCAATTATTAATAACTCGGGCTATAGCGTACCTGTTTTCGCCTCTCTTGAAATGTTAAAGTATATAAACCATAATTGAACAATCTAATCCATCGGCTGCACTGCTATACTGGTGGATGTAATAAGAACCGTACTGTCAGTTGTACATGACAAAAGCCATAACCGTAATACGGGTTGACTCTTCCAGAATTGCATTGCATCCTACATCAATAGTGAACGTAGTTATTGAACGGCAACGATGCAGTGTTGATGGCCCTAATCAGCACTGTGCTGTCATCTGTTAATGTCTCGTGTGATAATGGATTTGCAAATCTTGTTCTAGAATTGCTGTGGAATATAACTCATCAGTGAACAGATTAATGCAACGACAACGGTGATTTGTTGGTAGACGTAATAAATGCCGTACTGCTAATTGTAAATATCACTAGCTATAGCCGATATATGTAGGCTACTCTAGTATCACATTCGAATTTACTTTATCAGTGAATAAAAGTAATCCAACGGCTATATCTTTGTGACGGTGGGTGTACTCAGTGCTGCGTTGAAAACTGCTATTATCCCGAGGGACAGTGGATCTGTATTATGTCGTATCAGGTATCTCATAGAATTAGACTCATCATAGGAAGGAATAATCCAACGGCTAATCTGCTGTATTAGTGTATGTAATAGATACCGTACAAGCAATTGGAAATGTCTGAAGTCGTAACCGTAATATACTTTGACCTTCCTAGAATTGCATTGGATTTTTCATCATCAGACGACATTGTTTTTGAGCGGCTAGAGTAATGTGATGTTGGCTGTACTCAGTACTGTGTTGTAATTTGTAAATGCCTCGACGGATGATGGACATGTATTTCTGGTCGAAGAGGTGCTGTGGAATATGCATCTTCAGTGAGCATATTGGTATAGCGGCAGCAGATATATGTTGGTAGATGTAATAAGTGCCGTACTGTCAGTTGTAAATATCATTAGCCATTACCGCACAATGCATGGGTCATTCTATAGTCATTTTCGAATTTACATTTTCAGTGAACAAAGAAATCCAGCGGCTACATTTCTGTGATGGTGGGTGTACTCAGTAGTGTGATGTAAGTTGCTAATATCTCGAGGGTCAGTGGATCTGTACATTGCCATTCTAGAATTGTTATAGGGTCCAAATCATAGTCGATCTGATTAATCCGACGGGAACAGTGCTCAGTTGGAAGATGCACGGTGTACCGTACTCTCAATTGCAAATGCCACTAGCCATAATTGCACTATACACCAATTATCATACAGTTCCTACGTCTTCTGCATTATCAGTGAACATAGTTATTCAACGGCAGCAATACTGTCATGATGGCTGTACGCAGAAGTGCGTTGTCAATTTTTAATCACTCGATCGATAATGGACATTCATTTCCCATTCTAAAGTTTGTGAAGTTTCTAAATAGTTTTTGAGCAGTTTAATCCAAGGCTTCATTTCACTGTTGTTAGCGGTATGAAGTACGGTATTGTCAACTGTATGTAATTCTGGCTGTAGCCGCGGCATAAATGGATTATTTTAGAATTGCTTCCTAACACATATCGCCAGTGAACAAAGTAATTAAACGGCTAAAATTATGTGATGATAGCTCTACTCTGTACTGCGTTGGCAAATGTTAATATTTCTTGGGAAAATGGATATGCATTTTTCATACTTCTATTGCTGTAGCCTTTACATCATCAATCAACAGAATAATCCAGCGGCAAAGGTCCTCAGTTAGCATATGTACTAGCTACCGTAACTTGAAGTTTAAATATCACTGGACATAACCGCAGTATCCATAGGTTATTATAAAATTACTTTGGAATGTGTGTTATCAGTGATCAAAGTATTCCGGCGGCTGCATTACCGTGATGATGGCTATACTCACGACTGTGTTGTCAACTGATAATATCGCGAGGGATAACGGACGTGAATTTCTCGTTCTAGAATTTCTGTGGCCATACATCATCGGTGATCTTGAGAATACAACGGCGAGATGGCCCTGTCGACAGGCGTACGAAGTACCGTACTGCCAACTGGAAATATATCAAGCCACAACTGCGATATACACTGATTAAAACTGAATTCCTCTGGAACATACATCATGGGTGAGCAAAGTGTTCCAAAGGCTGCAGTACCTTGACGATGACTGCACTCAGAACTCTGTCGACAGTTATCAATTTCCCGGCGGCCTGTGGAACCGTATTTTGTCATTATAGTATTGTTATAGAGTACAAATCACCATTGAACAGATTAATCCAACGGCTGAAGTGGTACTTTGGTGGATGTAATAGGTACCGTACTGTCAATTGGATATGTTACTAGCCATACCCGAAGCATACATTGATTATTTCAGAATTGCTTTGGAATTCACATCACGAGTGAACATAGTAGTGTAACGTCTACAGTACTGTGATGCTGGCTGTACAAAGTACTGTGTTGTTAATGGTTAATATCTCGAGAGTCTGTGTATCAGTGTTATGTAATTATAGTATTGTCATAGAACTTACAATATCATTAAACTGATTAATACAGTGGCCGCAGGACGTTGCTGGTGGATGAACTAAGTACAGTACTCTTAATTGCTAGTATCTTTTGCCACAACCGCGGTGTACACCGATTATTATTCAATAGCTTGGGAACGACATCATCAACGAGGAATGTTATTCAACCATAACATTACTGTGATGATGGTTGTACTCAGTGCTTCATTGTCAACTGTTAATGCCTCTAGGGATTAGTATCTGCTCTTTGTCATTTTGGAATGGATATGATATCGAGATCATAAGTGAAAAGATTAATACAGGGGCTGCAGTGCTTTGCTGGTGGATGCACTGAGCACAGTACACTCAAGTGCAAATACCTCTAGCCATAATCTTTGCGTACAGACGTTATTCTAGAATCACATTCGAACTTACATCATCAGTTAGCAATATAGTCTAACGGCTGCAGAACTGTGACGATCGCTGTGCTCGGTAGCATGTTGTAAATTGTTAATATCTTGAGGGTTAATGGATCTACCACTTGTCACTCTAGAATGTTTGCAGACATTCAGCATATGACACAGCGGCTGCAGTGCTCTTCTTTTGCATTTACTAAGTACCGTACTGTCATTTGGAAGTATCGCAAACCATAACCGTACCACACACTGATTATTCGTGAATTTCTTTCGCATTTACATCATCAGTGGGCAAAAGTTTTCCAAAGGCTATATAACTGTGATGATGGATGAACTCCGTGATACACTGACAATTCTCAATATCTCTAGGGCCAGTGGATCTGTGTTATGTCGCTCTGGAATTGTTACAAAATTTAAGTCGTCATTGAACAGAAGAATCCAACGACTACAGTGTTATACTGGTAGATGCAGTAGGTACCGTTCCGCCGTTTGGAAGTATCTCAAGCCATAACCGTAACGTACATTGACTATTCCAGAATCGCTTTCGAGTTTACATCATAATTGAAGAAATCATTCCAACGTCTACGTTACTGTGATGATTTCTATACTCAGTACAGTTTTGCCAATGCTTGCATTTCGTGGGATCGTGGGACCGAATTTTGTCGTTCTAGAATCGTTGTCGAATAGTAGTCATCACTGGCGAGTATAATCGACTGCCTAATGCGCTACGTTGGTGGACGGCATGCGTACAGTACTGTCAACTGGGAATAGCTCAAGCCATAACCGTAATATACGTTGTGCATTCTAGACTTGAATTGGAATTCACTTTATCAGTGAAAGAAGTTATTGAACTGCTAGAATACTGTGATGATGACGGTACTCATTACTGCGTTGACATTTGTTAACATCACGAGGGATAATGACTCTGCATATATCGATATATATGTACTGAGGTACTTCCGTCATCAGTGAACAGATCAATCACAACGGCAACACTGCTCTGTTGCAAGATGTAGTATTCACCGCGCTGCCAATTGTAAATATCGCTAGCCATAACCGCACTATATATAGCCTATTCCAGGATTACTTCAGAATTTCTGCCATCAGTGAGAAAAGTAGACCGTCGTCTACATTATAGTTATGACTGCTGTACCCAGTACTGATCTGTCAATTGTTAGCAACTCGAGGAGTAGTGTTCCTGTACTTTGTCATTGTGGAAATATTATAGAATTAGGTCATCATTGAACAGTTTAATCCAACGGCTACGGTGCTCTACCAGTGGATGCAATAACTACCTTACTGACAACTGGAAACGTCTCTGGCCATAACAGTAATATAAGTTGCTTATTCTCGAAATGCATTGGAATTCACAAGATCAGTGAATAAAATCCTTTATCCGTTACAATACTGTGGTGATGGCTGTACGCATGATGGCAGTAATGCGTTGTCACTTGCTAATACCTCAAGGGAATGTGGACCTGTATTTCTCACTCTAGAATTGCTTTGTGATATACATCATGGGTTAGCAGATCAATCTAATGGCAACAGTGATTTATTGGAAGATGTACTAAATGCCGTAATGTCAATTGTAAATATCACTAGTCATAACCGAAACTTACATAGGTTATTCTGGAACTATCTTAGAAATTTCGACATCATTGGACAATGTAGTCCTTCGTTTACATTAGTGTGTTGACAGCTCTACTCAGTACTGTTCTGCCAACTGTTAATATCTCGGGGGAAAATGGATCTGCACTTCTCGTTCCAGAACTGCTGTAGAGTATACAACTTCAGTGACCAATTTAGTCCAACGGCGACGGGGCTCTGTTGGTAGACGTAATAGTTACCGTACTGTGAACTCTAAGCATCACTAGCCATAAACGTATCATAAATACTTGATTCCAGAAATTCTTAGAGAATTACATCTCCGGTGATCAAGGTAATCCAACGTCTACATCACTCTGATGATGTATATAATATGTACCATGTTATCAATTGTTAATATCTCGAGGATGAGTGGATCATCCAGAGTTATTTTAGAATTTACGTCGTAATTGAACAGAATAATCCAACCGCTACATTGATATGTTGGGGGTTGTAGTAGGTACCGTACGGTAAAATGGAAACGTCCGAAGCCAGAACCGTAATATGCATTGACTATTCCTGAACTGCATTGAAATTTAAATCGTCGGTGAATAAATTAGTCCAGCGGCCACAACATTGTGACAATGGATGTACGCGGCACTGTGCTGTCAATTGTTAATATCTCGAGGGATAGTCGATACGCACTTTGTAACTCTAGAGTAGCAATAAGATCTAACTCATCATAGAACATAATTGTACAGCGGCTGAAGTTCTCTGCTGGTAGATGTACTAAATGCTGCACTGTCAGTTGTAAATATCAATAGTCATTACCGCACTATAATTCGTTATCCTAGGTCACCTTTGTATCTACATCATCAGTCAACAAGGAAGTCCAACGTCTTCATTGCTGTGATGATGGCCGTAATCCGTACTGCGTTGTCAATTGTTAATATCTCGAGGGTGAACGTATCAGTATTTTGTCATTCGAGAAATGTTATAGAACTTAAATCATAATGGAACGGATTAATCCAGCAGCTACACCGTTGCATTGGGGGTTGAAGTATGTACCGTACGGTCAATTGTATATATTTCATGGCATAAACTTTATATACATAGATTATTAGAGAATTTCTTCGGAATTTACTCCACCAGCGAGCAAAGTTGTAAAACGTCTGCACTACTGCGGCGATGGCATTACTGAAGAATGTGACATAAATTGCTTACTTCTCGAGGGATACTGGATATGCCATTTCCCATTTTAGAATGGCTATAAAATGTAAACCATCTTTAAACAGATTAATACAGCGTTCGCTGGTCTCTGCTGGTAGATGTACCAAATGCCGTACTGTCAGTTGTAAATAACGCTGGTCATTACCGCACTGCACATTCGTTATTCTAGAATCACCTTCGTACCTACATCATCAGTGGACAAAGTTTTCCAGCGGCTGCAATACTGCAATTAAGGCTGCACTCAGTAATGTGTTGTCAACAGTTAATATCTCGAGGGATGGTGGATCTGCCATTCTTGTTCTAGATTTGCTGTGGAATATTCAACATCAGTGAGCAGTTTAATCCAACGACAGCAGTGTTCTGGAGGATGTACTAAATGCCGTGATGTCAGTTGCAAATATCACTGGCCATAACCGCAATATAAATAGGTTTTCTCCAATCACTGTCGAATTTCATCATCGGTGAGCAAAGTATTCCAACGGATACATTACTGTGTTGATGACACTACACATTACTTTGTCGCCAATCGTTAAAGCCTTGAGTGTATGTGAATCTGTATCTTGTAATTCTAGAAACGACATAAAACGGAAATCATCATTGTACATGTCGATACAACGGCTGCAGTGATTTGCTGGTGGATGAACTAAGTACAGATCGTCAATTGCAAATATCTCTAGCCACAATCGTTGAATACATTGATCTTTCTGTCGTAGCCTGGAACTGAAATTTTAAGGGAAAGTGTTTATTCAACCGTAACACAACTGTGACGAAGGCTATGCTCAGTACTTTGCTGCGAACTGTTGACATCTTTAGGGATAATGTATCTGCCTTTGTCATACCAGAATTGGTGTAAACACGAACTCATGAGTGTACAGATTAGTACAAGGGCAGCAGTGCCTTGTTGGTGGATGTACTTATTACTCTACTCTCAATTGCAGATATGTCTAGCTGTAACCGTAGTATACATAGATCGCGCAAGAATAGCATGGAACTGACGTTGTCAGTGAGCAATGTTATTCAACTGTTACACTGCTGTGATGGTGGCTGCACTGAGTACTGTGTCGTCAATTGTTTGTATCTCGAGTGCCTGTGGCTGTGCATTTTGTCATTATTGTATTGCTATAGAATTTAAATCGTCACTGAAAGGGTTAAACCAAGTGCTACAGTGCTATACTTGTGGATGTTGTATGTACCTTAATGACAATGGGAGATTTCTCCAGCCGTAAGAGCAATGTACATTGGTTATTCTATAATAGTTTGGAACAGACATTATCTGTGGGGATAGTTGTTCAGCCGTTATACTACGGTGACGATTATTGTACTCATTACTGTGCTGTCAATTGTTAATATCTCGGGGAATAATAGATGTGTATTTTGTCACTCTAGATTTTCAACGGAACCTAAGTAATCGTTGGACAGATTAATCTAACGGCTACATGCCTCTGATAGAGAACGTGCTAAGTGCCGCGCTGTCAACTGGAAGTACGTATAGCCGTATCCGATGCATACCTAGGTTATTCTAGAATCACATTAGAATGTACATTATCAGTGAATAAAGTGGTCGAGCAAATACATTATTTCGTCTATGGACATACTCAGTTCTGTGTTGTCAAATGTTAATATCACGAGGAATAATGAATATGTACCTCGTCATCCTAGAATATTATGTACTAAACATCATCTTTGAAAATATCAATCTTACGGCAACAGTGTTACGTTGGCAAATGCACGAAGTAACGTACTCTCAATTGAATATTTATCAAGCGATAACTGTACAATACATTGATTATACCGGAATTCCTCTGGAATTTATATCATGGGTGAACAAAGTTTCCCAAAGGCTACTGCACTGTTACGACGGCTGTCAGAAGTACTTCGTTGCCAGTTGTTAATATGTCTGGGATAATGGATCTGCATTACTCGTTACAGAATTGCCGTGCAATGTACGTCATGAGAGAACAGATAAATCCGGCGGCATCGCTGCTCTGTTGGAAGAAGTACAAAATGTCGTACTGCCAATTGAAAATATCATTAGCCATTACCGCTCTACACATAAGTTATTCTGTAATCACCTTCGAATTTAAATCACCAGCGACCAAAGTAGTCCAATGGCTTCATTGCTCTGATGATGGCTGTACTCGGTACTGTGTCGTCAAATATTAATATCTCGGTTGTCAGTGGACCTGCATTTTGTCGTTCTGGGGTCGCCATATGATTTATATCATCACTGGACAGTTTAATTTGACAGCAACAGTGCCACATTGGTGTATGTAATACGTACCGTAATTCAATTGGAAATATCTCAAGCCATAACCTTAACATAAGATGGGTATTCCGTAATTGCCTCTAAATTTACGGCTTAAGTGAGCATAGTAGTCCATCGGCTACAGGAATGTAACAACGGATGTACTCAGTAATGTGCTGTCAATTGTTAACATCTCGAGGGATTTTGGATATATCCTTTGCCATTCTAGATTAGCTGCAAAATCTAAATAAACACTCGACGGTTTAATAGAGCGGCTGCAAATCTCTGTCGGTTGATGTACTAATTACCGTGCTGTGAACTGTAAATATCACTAGCCATAACCATAGTTTACATTAGTTGGTTCAGAATTACTTTGAAGCAATCATCATCAGTGGACAAAGCAGTCCAACGTGTATATTAGTGAGGACGGTTGTACTCAGTACAGTGTCGTCAAATGTTACCATCTAGGGGGATCATGGACCTGCATTTTGTTGTTCTAGAATCGATGTAGAACATAAATCATCACCGAAATGCTTAATGAATTGCCTAAAGCGCAACATTGGTGTATGTAATATGTGCCGCACTGTGAATTGAAAACATCTCAAGCCGCAACCGTAATATGCATTCATTATACTAGAATTGCTTTGGGACTTACGACATGAGCGAACAAAGTAGTCCAGCGGCTACATTACTGTAATGAAGGCTGTACTTAGTACTGTGTTTTCAATTGCTGATATCTCCAGGGATAATGGATGTGTCATTTGCGATTTTAGAATTGCTATGGAAACGATATCACAATTGAACGGATTAATACAGCAGCTGCAGCGCCCTTCTGGAGGATTTACTAGGTCCGCACCATCAATTGGACGTACCTCAAGTCATAACCGCACTATGCATTCATTATTCAAGAGTCACTTTCTTATCTACATCGTCAGTGAACAAGATGGGCCAACGGATACAGTACATTGGTGATGGCTGTACGTAGTATTGTGTTGTCAATTGTAAATGTATCGAGGGATAGTGGATCTGTATTTCTCGTCCTCGAATTACCGTGGAATATACAGCATCAACGAACAGACTAATCCACCGGCAGCAGAGTTCTATTGGAAAATGTACTAAACGCCGTAATGTCAATTATAGATATCGCTAGCCATAACAGCAATATACATAAGTTAATCTCTAATCACTTTCGTTTTCCACCTTTAGTGAACAAAGTATTCCAACGGCTACAGTTCTATGATGATGGCTGCATCCAGTACTATGTCGATAATCGTCAAAATCACGATGGTATAAATATCTGTATTTTGCCATTCTAGAATTGCTGTGATATATATGTTACCGCTGAGCAGAATAATACTGCACCCGGAGTGCTCTGCCGGTGGATGTACTGTGTTCCGCTCTGTCAGTTGGAAGTACTTCTAGCCATAACCGTAGGGTACATTCATTATCTTAGAATTGCTTTGGAACTGATACTATCAGTTCGCATGGTTAATCAACTGTTAAAATGCTATGATAACGGCTGTACTCGGTACTTTGCAGTCAACTGCTAGTATCCCGAGGGATAATGGGTCTGCATATCGCGGCCTATGTCTGCTGTAAAATATACATGTTCGGCGACCAATATTATCAAGCGGAAACAGTGCTATGTTGGTAAATGTACTAATTAATGAAATGTGAACTGTCAACATCACTAGCCATAACAGTGATATTCATATGTTATTTCAGAATTACATAGGAATTTATATCATCGGTGAACAAAGTATTCCAGCACCCAAATTAATGTTTGGATGGCAGTAATCAGTACCCTGCTGTCATATGTCGATATCTCGAGGGATAGTGTATCTGCATTTTGTCTTTCTGATAATGATGTACAATTTGTATCAGCATTGAACGGATTAATCCAACGGCAGCAGTACTCTACCAGTAGACGTCTGAAGTACCGTAATGTCGATTGGAAGTACCGCAAGACAAATCCGTGGTATTCATTTATTTTTCCAGAAATGCTATGGGGTTTATACCATCAGTGAATAAAGTTGTTCATCGGCTACATTACTATAATGATGGCTGTACTCAGTGATGCATTGACAATTATCAATATAGCGAGGGACAATGGAACCGTAAGCTGTCATTCAAGAATGGGTATGAAAGGGAAGTCATGAATGAACAGATTAATACAGCGGCGGCAGTTCCTCTCCGGTGGATGTTCTAAATACAGCACTCTCAGCTGCAAATAGCTCTAGCCATATCCGTAATATACATTGATAATTCTAGAATTGCTTTGAAGATGATATTATCAGTGAACAAGGTTATACAATATTTACCATAACGTGAAGATGGCTGGACTCAGTTCGGTGTTGTCAATTGATAATATATCCAGGGATAACGTATCCGCATTTCTCGTACTAGAATTGCTGTAGAATATACATAACCAGTGTACAGAGAAGTCCAGCGGCAACAGGGTCCTATTTTTAGATGCGGTACATGCAGTGCTTCAACTGCAAATATCACTAGCTTTAGCCGCACTGTGCATAGGTCCATCTAGATTCAGCTTCGAATATACATCACCTGTGAACAATGTAGACGAACGGTTACATTACTGTGATGATGGATGTATTCTGCTCTGTGTTATAAATTGCTAATATCTCGTGGGATGATAGATCTGTATCTTGTCATTCAAGAATTGTTATTGGATATAAATCATCACTGAACAGTTTAATCCAACGGCAACAGTACTCTATATGTAGGCGTACGAAGTACTCTAAAGTCAACTGCAAATGCCTTTAACCATAACCGCAGCATACTCTGATTATTCTAGAATTACTTTGGAACCGCTATTTTCAGATAACAAATCTGTACAACCGTTGCAATACTGTGATGATGGCAGTACTCAATACTGTGTCTTCAGTAGTAAACGTTTCGATGAATAATGGACCTGCATTTCCGGTTCTAGAATTGCTGTGGTATATACATCGTCAGTGAACCGATTAATCCAAAGGTAACGGCTCTATGTTGGAAGATGTCCTTATTGCCGTCCCGTGAACTGTGACCATCAATAGCCATATCCGTGGTATACATAGGTTATTCCAGAGAAACATAGGTATTTACATCATCAGTGAGAAATCCATTCCAGCGTCTAAATTACTGTGATGATGGCTGTAATCGGTGCTGTGTTGTCAATTGATGATACATCTAGGCACAGTGTACCTGCGTTTTGACATTGTTTAATTGTTATAGGATTAAAATCATCACTGAACAGTGTAATCCAACAGCAACTGTGCTCTGTCGGTAGACGTACGAAGTACCGTAATTTCAATTGGAAGTATCTCAAACCATAACCGTAATATGCATTGGTTATTCTAGAATTGTTTTCGAATTTACATCATCTGTGATCTAAGTATTCACCCTGCTACATTACTCTGAAGGTGGATGTCCTCATTACTGCGTCGTCAATTGTTAATGTCTCTGGGCTCTGTGGATTTGTATTTTGATATTCTAGTAATGTCACAGAAATTCAATCATCATTCAACAGTTTACACCAACGGCCACTCTGATCTGTCGGTGCATGTAGTATATACCGTACTGCAAGTTGGATATATACTTAGCCACAACTGTACTAAATACCGATAGTCCCACAATGGCTTTGGAAAATACATTATCGGTGAACAAGTGATCCAACGTCTACAGCACTGTAGTGATGGCTACACTCAGCCCCGTTTCGTCAATTGCTAATTCGGAGTACTAGAACTGCGATAGACACATAATCATCTGTGAAGTGGTTAATCGAAATTCGACAGCGCACTGTAGGCGGATGTAATAGGAACTGCACCGTCAACTGTAAATATCACTGGGCATAACCATACTGTACATAGGTTATTCTGGAATTGTTTTTGGAGTATGTGTCTTCAGCGAACAATGTAGTAAACGGCTACATTCCTGTGATGATGGCCATAGTGCTTGCTGTGTAGAAAATTGCAAATATCTCGAGTGACAATGGATCTGAATTTTGGCATTCCAGAAACGTTACAGGAAATAAATCGTTACTGAACGTACTGCTCCAACGGGTACAATGCTCTGTATCTGGTACTTTTAGGTACTGTACTGTCAATTGTAAATACGACTTGCCACAACTGTGCTATAAATTAGGTACCATGCAGTTACACTGTAATTTGCATTTATCAGTGGACCAAGTAGTCCGACGGCTAAGTTGCTCTGATGATGCATGTACTTAGCACAGTGTTGTTAATTGTTAATATCATTAACTTTATCGCAGCCCTTCAGGGGTAATATGTGTATGATGCTTTTATGGCTTGAGACACTTGTAACTGACGTTGCAGTGATTAGTACTACCATAATCACAGCACATTCGCCGTTGTAATCCTTTGATCAGTGTTGTTAATGCCAAAGCGACTTCAGAATGGCAATACGCTGATCCATCATCCCTCGACATATTAACAATTGACAACACAGTACTGAGTAATACCTTCCTCATGGTCATATGGCCGTTGGATCACTTTGTTCACTGAAGATGCATATTCCTATGCATTTCAGTATTAATCAACGTGTAGTAGGGTTAAGGCTGGAGATATGTCCTATCTACAGTACTGTACATAATACATCCACCAACAGATCATTGAAGCCGTTGTATAAATCTGTTCACTGATAATTTAAACTCTGCAGCAGTTCCAGAGTGATGAGGGGATATATCATATATCGGTATGGATATTGGCAAGTGACAACGCAGTACCTTGTTTAGACGTCTTCAAAATATTGCAGCCATTGGAATGATCTGTTCGCTAATCTTATGCCCTCTACAGCAATTATGGAATGCTCACCGGATAGAAATACTTTCGCTGGTGTGTTTGACACAAGCTAATACTGCACTGAGCATAGCCACTTACAGAGCACTATAGCCGTTTCATTAATCAGTACACAGATGATTGAATTCTATAGCAATTTTAGAATAATCAATGTAAAGTTCTGTTATTGCTGGAGATATTTAGAGCTGTCAGTAAGGTACTCACTTCGTCCATCATTAGTGATATGTTGCCGCTAAATTAATCCCCTTTCTGATGATTCAATTTCTGCAGCAATTCTAGGGCGACAAAAGAATGGCCCATTCACGCAAGGGATATTGTCACTTGACTTAGAAGGACAAAGTCCTGCGTTCAGCGCGTTGCAGCTGCAGCTGGATTACTCCCTTACCGATGAATCAAGTTCTGCAGCAATTCCAGAATAACCAATGAATAGGACCGTTATGGCCTGTTGCAGCTGCAGCTGGATTACTCCCTTACCGATGAATCAAGTTCTGCAGCAATTCCAGAATAAGCAATGAATAGGAGCGTTATGGCAAGAGATATTTGCAGCTGACATTGCGGTACTTGGTACATCCAATAGCAGACCACTCTCGCCGTTGTAATAGCCTGCTCAATCATGATATAAATTCTCTTACAATTACAAAACGACAAAAGGCAGATCGATTCTCACTCATGATATTTGCAATTGACATGGCAGTACTGAGTATAGTGATCATCGCGTTGTGTGAAGAAGGTTATAACTGTAGATATTTACATTTAACTGTGCTATGCTGAGTACATCAGCCACAAGAGCACTGTTGCCGCTGGATTTATCAGTACGCTTATGACTTACACTCCATGGCTGTTGAACAGCGACAAACGGCTGTTTCAACCATCGGTAGAGACATTATCAAATGGCAGTTCATTACCGAGTGTAGCCATGTGCACAATATTATAGTCATTGTGCTAATATGCTTTCTGAACATATGAGTTCGCAAGCAATTGTGGAGTGATCAATGTATGGAGCACTTTCAGCGGGTGTCAGTGACATACGCCAATTCGGTGATGTGTATGGCCATCAACACGACACTATTGCGACTTGATAAATATGTTCACTGATCACGTCAATTCCACAGCTTTTCTGGTATAGTCAATGCATAGGCCAGTTATTGCTAGAGATATTTATAACCTTCAGTGCGGTGCTTAGTACATCCACCAACAGATCACACTGGTCATTGGAGTAATCTGTTCACTGTGATATAATCTGCAAAGCAACTCCAGTATTATCAGTGGATTGATCATATATCGATAGCGATATGGACAAATGACAGTGAAGAACTGAGTGTAGCCATCTTTACAATGCTATAGCCTTTGAGTTAATCTATTAGCTGAGCAGATATGTTCGTCTCAAATTACAGAATGGTCAATGGATAGAGCAATTATCGCTGGAGGCGTTGACGTATGTCAATGTAGTTCAGGGTATAGCCATCATCACAGTAATGTGGCCGCTATATTAATCCGCCCAATGAAGATTAAAATACGATAGCAATTATAGAATGACAAGAGGCAGACTCAGAGTAGCCTGAGATGCACACAAAGGACAAGAAAGTAGCGAATACTGACATCATCACGGAATTGTAGCCGTTGGATTGACTTGTCCGCTTATGATTTAATCTCTACGACAATTCTGGGATGTACAATCAATGGATAAAACGTCGTTAGTGGAATTGACACATGACAATATTTTACTGAGTTTAGCCATGTACAGGGTGATATATTCATTGAAATATCCTGTTCGCTGATTATCTCTACTTTCCTTAGCAACTGTAGAATGGTAAATGAATATAGCAACTTCCGTGGGAAACATTGACATATATCAGCACATTACCGAGTGTAGCCATTATCAGTGCACGGTTGTTGATTGGTTAAGTTGTTCACTAGCGATGAAATTGCGAGGGCAATACTAGAGTGACAGAAGGCTGATCCACTATCGCTCGAGATATTAACAGTCTACAAAACTGTACTCATTGGTGCCATCATTAAAGCACTGTTGCCGTTGGATTGATTTGTTCACTGGCGATAAAAATTCCGCACCCATTCGCGCCTAATTCATGTATGGATATGCTGCGGCATAGTACATTTATAATTGACTGTGCGGTACCTGGTGCATCCGCCAGCAGAGCAACATAGCCGTCGGTTGATCTGTTCAATGATGATTTAAATGATATATAAAATCTAGAACGACAAAAGACAGTTCCATTAGCGCCCGTAATATTAGCAACGGGCAGAAGGGTATATAGTACTGTCATCAGTGCAGTACTGCAGTATTTCTACTAATTTCATTAGAGATGACCTAATCTCCACAGCAGCTTATAATAACCAATGCCTCGATCATTTGTGGCGTAACATATTTACAACTGGCAGTTCGGTAATTAGTACATCTTCAAGCAGAGCACTACAGCCGTTGGATAAATCTGTGCACTAACGATATAGGCTCCATAGCAGTTATAGAATGATCGACGGATAGATCACACATCGGAAGTGATACCTTAAATACCTGTGAAGAAATGGGTGTGACCGTTTACACAATGCTATAGCCATTGCATTATTCCCTCCGCTAGTCATTTAAGTCCTTTAGTATTTGTAGAATTATTAATGGACGGAGCAATGTTCGCTAGAGACGTTGACATATGTCAATGCCGTACTGTGTATAGCCGTCATCTCAGTACTGCAGCAGTTCGATTGATTCCATCAATGATTATCAAAATTTCACAGCAGATCTAGCAAAATTAATGTACAGAACAGTTGTGGCTAGAAATATTTACATTTGGCACTACGGTACGTAGTAAGTGCACAAACAGAGCACTGTAGCTGTCAGATTAATCCATTCACTGATTGCTGGAATGCCACAGCAACTCTAGAATTGCATGGAACAGATCCATTATAGCTCGAAGTATTAACTATTGATAACACAGTGCTGAGTCCAGCTGCCATGACAGCAATGTAACCGCTGTATGAAATTGTCCGCTGTTGACTGAATTCCCCGCAATTCTAGGACAGGCAACATTTATGAGGTATGGCTTGAGATATCTACAGTTGACTGAACGATACTTATTACATACAACATCAGAGCACTGTAACCGCTGGATTAATCAGCTCACTGACGGCTAGAGTTCTATAGAAGTTCTAGGGAGGCAGGAGACAGTTCCATTAACTCTCGAGCACATAACTAATGTCAACAAAGGAGAGAGCACAGCCACCATCACAGTAATGCAGCAGTTGGATTTATCTGTTCACTGATGATTGAAATTGCGCCACAAACCTAGCATAATCCGTGAACATGTCAGTTGTGTCCAGTGGTATTCGCAATTGTGAGCCCGGTAATTCGTACATCCTCGAATAGAGCGCTGTTGCTGTTTGATTAATACGCTTACTAATGACTCAAATTTTGTAGCAATTCTAAAATGCCAAAAAGCAGGCCGAACTTCTTTCTAGACATTAACTGCTGACAACACTTTACTGAGTGCATCTATTTTCACAGTAATGTAGCCATTTTACAAATTTATTCGCTGACGATTGAATGCAGAGCAATTCGAGAATTATCAATGTATAGGCTAGTTACATCTAGACCAGATGGCAGTACGGTTCTTAGAACATTCGCCAACAAGGCACTGCAGCAGTTGAATTAATTTGTTCACTCGTGATCCATACTCCTCTGCTACACTAGATTCAGCAATGTGTAGGACAGCTATGGCTGAATGTATTGACAGTTGGCAGTACGGTACCTAGTACATCCGCTGACAGAGCCGGTAGATTAGTCTGTTCATTGATGATTTGAACACTATAGCAGCTCTAGAATGATCAACGGATGGAGCAATTGTCGTAAGAGGTATTGACATATGTCAATACAGTCCTGAGCATAGAAATATGCATAATTCTACAACCTGTGTACATCAATGCAGTAATGTGGTGAGCTATCTGCAGATTTCTACAGCTGACGTATTAACCTACCCTCCGCTAACGTGAGTTACATTTTGATTCCATGTTGATCAGTGGATGTATCTGTTATTTTTACGAATACTCACGGTTTTCAATGCAGTGCTGAGTCCAGCCACCATCACTGTACTAAGGTCACTGGATTGGTCTATTCGCTGATAACGTTAATTCCTTAGCAATTCAGGAATTATCAATTCATAGGACAATTGTAGCTAGAAATACTAACAATCGACCGCACATTGCTTATTATAGTCACATTTACACTATCGTAGCGATTGAATTAATCTTTTCAATGATCAGAAAAATTCTAAGCGATCAATGGACAGATTTGTTATCGCTGACGACCTTACCATTTTCATATTGAGTCCTGGGTGTAGCTACGAACGTAGTACTATACCCATTCGTATAAGCTAATGACTGATCATAAAAATTCTGTGGCAATTCCAGGATGAACAATGGGTTTATCAACTATCGCCAGAGATATTGGCCATTGACAATACAGTGCTGAGTATAGCCGCCTGCACTGTACTATAGCCAGTGGATTAATCTATTCATTCATCGTGTAAATTCTATAGCAATACTAGAATAGTAAATGGATATATCTATTTTCTCTAGATGCATCAACGATTAACTATACCGCGCCGAGTATTGCTAACTACATAGTACTATAGACATTGAGTCATTCTATATACCGATCACCTTATTCCTGCAACAATTCTAGAATGATCAACGAGTAGATGCACTATAACTAGAGAAATTAACAATTGGAGAAAGAGTACTGTGTACAGCAATCCGTATAGTAGCATAGCCATTGGTATAAAGCATTCGCCGAAAATTGCACAGCAATCCAAGGATGGTCAGTGGGTGTGTCATATGTCGCTAGAAATATTAACATCTGATGATACAGAACTGGGTATATACCTCTACACAGATCTATAGTACTTGTATATATCTATAAACTGAAAATCCGCTTCCTTGAATAGGAATTCTAGAATGATCAATAGAAATAACAATTGTCGCTATAGGTATTGATAAATGACGTTACAGTAACCTGAATAGCCATATACGGAGCCCTATGTACATCAACGCCGTACTGTATCATCTGCGTTGATCCTTTCACTGATCATGTATTTTCCATGCGGATTGCAAAATGAGCAATGAATGTATAAGTTATTGCAAGGGATATTAAAAATAAACTATAATGTAATGAGTATAGGCCTATAGGCAATTTTATAGAAATTGGTTTAAGCTTTTGACGGAACACTGAAATTTTCTAGCAATTCAGCAGCTATCAATGGATACACCAATGGTTGCCAGAGGTACAATCATTTGACAATAATTTACTGATTATAGTAGTCAACGCAGTACTATGGCTATTGATGGAATACTTATGGTGATCGCCATATTTATAACGCATTTCGAGCATTATAAATGTATAGGCAAACTCGCTGGAGTCATTGATAAGTGGCAACGTAGTACAGAGTGTAGCCACCTACACAGTAGTAAAGCCAGCGGATTAATCAATTCGCTGATGATTTAGGCTGTTTGGTGATTCACTAATGATAAGTCCATAGATCAATTATTGCTTCATGTATGCAAAAGTGATAACCAAGTACTGATTATATCGTCCACATCGTGCTATGTCCATTGGATAGTTCTACTCACAGATCATCTAGTTCCTACAGAGGTTCTAGGATTGTCAATATATGGATCAATTGTCGCCAGAGACACATTCAGTCGACAACATTGTACTGAGTCTAGCCGTCACGGCAGAAATGTAGCCATTGGAACAATCTGTTCACTGATAATTTATGTTGCGTTGCTGTTCCAGAATGACAAAAGACGTATGAAATATCGCTCAAGATATTAGCAATTTGCTATACGTTTGTAAGGGTAGCCATCTATATTGTTCTATGGCCACTAGGCTACCATATCTACTGATCAGCTGCACTACATAGCTATAAGGCATGATTTGCAAATGAATGCATTGTGGCTAGAGACAACAATACTTCACCATAAGGTACGGCGTACAGTCGTCAACATGTTTCTGCAGCCGTTGGATTTACCTATTCAGGGATGTCCTCAATTTTATAGCAACTCCAGAATAGTAAATATATAGATCAATAATCGCTTCTGACACCGGCAACTGATAATGCAGTACATGGCGTAGAAGCCTGCGCAGTTATGTATACACTGCATTAAACTAATCGCTGGCCCTCTGAGTTCAACAGAAATTCCGGAATATCCAACGGCAGGAAAAAGTTTCGTTCGATATACTGATAAATTGCAATAGGGTACAGAGTGTAGGCGCCCACACAATGATATTGACAGCGGGTAAATCTATCGGCCGATGATTTAGATTCCGTAGCAATCCTATAATGACAATAGAAAGATCCATTATCGCACGGTTAGGTAACAACTGAACACAAGGTACCGCGTACGGCAATTGCAACAGTCCTGTTGCCGCTGTATTAATTGGCTCACTGATGATCTGAATTCTACAGCAATTCTAGACCGATAAAGGACAGATCCATTATCGACTGACACGTTAACAATTAGCAAAAGGCACTGAATTCAGAAATCTACACATTGCCATAGCAACGGGAAGTAATCTGTTCGCTGCTTATCTACGTTCTTCTGGAATAATTGAGTGATCAATGAATGCAGCATGCGCCCCTGGAGAAAATGACACGTGACAATATATTCATGAGTTTATCCATCAACAGAACGTAGCTGCCGCAGTATTAGTCGCTCCACATAAGATTTAAGTGCCAAAGCATTTCTAGAATAACCGATTTATACGTCAATTATTGCGCGAGACACTTACGATTGACATTACGGTTCTCAGTACATCCAGCAACAGAGTACTGTCTGTGATGGAATAATCTGCCCAATGACGATTTATATTCTATAGCAATTCCATAGTGATAGATGACAGAAACGTTATTGCACGAAATATTAGCAACTGACAACACAGTACTGAGCACAGTCAACATCAGAGCCCTGTAGCCTTTGGATTAAGGCGTTCATTGTTGAATTAAATTCTACAGGGGTTCTGGAATATTCATTGAAAGCATTAGTTAACGCAAGAGGTATATACTGTTGACAGTGAGGTACATAGAACACCCACCAACAATGCGCAGTAGTCGTTGGAAGAATTTCTTCTCTGATGATTTACGTTCTATTCCAATTCTAGAATAATGGAGGTATAAAGAACACATAGCTGTGGATATTAGCAATTGACAATACAGTACTGGATATAGCCACCTACAAAATCCCGTAGCCATTTAAATAATCATTTCGATTACCATGAAATACTTTAGCAATTGTCGAATGTTCAATTAACACTGCAACTGTCGCCAGTGAGATTGACAAGTATGTCGATGCAGTACTGGGTTTAGCAATCGAAAGATTACTGTAGTCGTTGACTTAGTTTGCTCACAGGATGGTTTGCATTCCACTGTAGATCCAGAATAATAAATGGTTAGAGCAGTTGCGGCTAGAGATGATTATAATTGACTATACGGTACTTAGTTTATCCATCAACAGAGCACTGTAATTGTTTTATTAATATGCTCACGGATGAACTAATCTCCACATCAATCCTAGAGTAACGATTACATTGTAGAGTTATGTCTAGATATGTTTCTAAATGTCTGTACGCTTCTTGGTACATCTACCAGTAGAGCACTGAACCCGCTGGATTAGTAAGTTCACTGATCATTTAAATGCTATAGCAATTTTGGAATGACAAAAGAGAGGTCTGATATTGTTAGAGATAGTGACGAAAGACAGCACAGTCCTGCGTACACCCGTCATTACAGTACAGTTGCATTTGTTTGATATGCTCCCTTCTAAATTTATTTCGACAGAAACTCTGAAATAATCAATGTATAGATCAGATATGGCTGGAAACACCTACAATTGACTGTTCTGTACCGCGTACATTCATCAACAGAGCACAGTAGCCATTGGATTATTCTGATCAGTGATGATTAAAATTCCATAGGAATTCTGAATAACAAAGGGTATATCCACTATCGCTCGGGATGTTATAAATTCAAAACATACTACTGAGGACATTCACCAGATCAGCGCAGTAGCCGTTGGATTAATCTCTTCAATGATGCTTTGAACCTAATAGCAATTCGGGGATGCCAAACGCCAGATCGATTATCGCTCGACGTATTAACAACTGACAAAGCAGTGCCCAATACAGCCATCATTACACTACTGCAGCCGTTGCAGTAATTTGTTCACTGATGACTCAAAATCCGCAGCAAATCTACAATTATTAATGTATAACGTAGTTACAGCTGGAGACATTTACAAAGGACAGTGTCGTATATGGTGCATCCAACAACAGGGAACTCTAGCCATTGGATCAAAATGTTCAGCCATGATATAAATTCTGTAGCAATTCTAGAGAGACAAAAGACAGTTCCATTATCGCGCGAGACATTGGCAATTGCCAACACAGGGCTTCTAACAGCCATAATCATATTACTGTAGCCGTTGGACTACCTTGCTCACTACCGATGTATGATACAGTGCAATTCAGGGATATTCCATGTATGGTACGGTTAAAGCTAGACACAGTTACAATTGACAGTAACGTGAACGTTACATCTACCAATAGAGCACTGTTGCGGTTGCATTATCCTGTTCAATGACGATTTATATTCTGTAGCAAATCTGGAATGACAAAAGACAGATCCACTATCGCTCAAGATGTTTACAATTGTCAACAAAGTACTGAGTAGAGCCACCATTGTTGTACAGGTGACTTTGGACTAGCATATCTACTGATAACTTCAATTCCACAGCCATTCAAGGATTATTAACATAATCATCAGTTATTGCTCGAGATGTATGCTATCGTCGGTAAGGTATTCAGTACACGCGCCAGCAGAGAAATGTATCCGTTGTATTAATCTGTTCACTGACGATTATTATTCTACAGCATTTCTGTAATAATTAATCTATAAGTCAGATGCATCTGGATATGTTAACAATTGGCAGAGCGGTAGTTAGTGAAGCCATCAACAGTGCATTGGTGTCGCCGGGTAGGTCCTTAGACTCAAGGATAGAACAGCATATCATTTGTAGGATGATCATTGTTTAGGTCAAACATCGTTATAGATATAGAGAAAGTCAATACAATACTGAGTTTAGTTACCAACACTAAACCCTATCCGTTCAATTAATCTGTCCGCTGACCATCCAAGTTCTCTCACAGTTGTGGAGTAGTTAATAGATAAATCAATTTTAGCTTGAGACATTTACAAATGCCAATACAGTACTGAGTGTAGCAATCAAACGAGCACGGAAGCAGACTGATTACTCTGTCCACTGATGATTAAACTTATATAGCAATTCAATATTGACGAAAGGCAAATCCAGTGTCGCTCGAGACATTTACAACTGACAACACAGTAGTGAGTACAGCGACCACATCTGTAGCCGTTGAAATTGTTTGTTCACTGATGACTTTAATTCCTAAGCATTTGTATAATAGTGAAGGTATATATATGTTACGGATAGAGATTGTTACAATTGCCAGTACGGGGCATATTACATCCGGAAACACTACACTCTAGCCGTCAAATTAATATGTTCATTGATGATATCTGTTCTATCACAATTTTATAATGACGAACTACGTACCTGTTAACCCTGGGGAAATTATCAATTGACAACACAGCACAGAGTACAGCCATCGTCACATTAATGTAGCAGTTGGATTAGTTTGTTCGTCAATGGTAGATGTTCCAAATCAATTCTAGAACAGTCAGCGCATACGTCGGTTGTGGCTAGGGTTATTTATATTTGACGTTACGGAGCTCCGTATGTCACAGTATCTGCTGGATTAATCTCTTCAGTGAGGATCTAGGTGCTATAACCGTACTACAATAACAAAATGTATATGCATCCCGATTATCCCCCGAGACATTAACATTTGACAATACAGTACTCAGTATATCCATCATCTCAGTACTGCAGCCGATGGATTAAATTGTTCATCATTGACATAAATTCCACAGCAATTCGAGAGTGATCGGTGTATGGTTCGGGAATGTCTTGGTATATTTACAATTAACGGAACGGTGCACATTACGTCCACCAGCAGAGCACTGTTGCCGCCTGATTTATCTGATAAGGTTTAATTCAGATTCTATAACAATTCTAGAGTGACAGTATGTAGATACATTATACCTCGAGACATTAACAGTTGACAGTACAGTACACAGTACAGCCATCATCACAAGAACGTGGTCGCTGAACTACTTTGTTCACTTATGATGTAAATTCCAACGTAACTCTAGAATAACGTACGTGCAGCTCTGTTATGTCTAGAGATATTTACAATTGTCAGCAACGTACCCAGTACAGCCAGCAACAGAGCAGTGTAGCGGTTGGATTAATCTGCTCAGGGACGATTTAAATTCTGTGTCCCTTCTAGAGGACGAACCACGCATCTGTTATCCTTCAAGATATTAACAGCTTAAAACAAGGTACTGAGTACAGCCGTCATAAGTGTACTGTAGACGTTGCACTACATTGATCCCTGAAGATGCATATAAATAGAAATTCTAGAGATATCAGTGTATAGTACTATCATGGCCTCGTATATTTGCAAATGACAGTGCGGTGCTACTTACTTACACCAACAGAGTACTGTTGCCGTCGGATGAATCTGTTCTTTCTTGGTTCCGATTCTACAGCATATCCAGGACTGCAAAATACAGATCCATTATCCCTCGAGATATTAACAATTGACAACACAATACTGAGTACATCCAACGTCCCTGTACGTCAGCCGTTGTATTCCTACGTTCGCTTATGGTATTTAGTCCATTGCAAATCAAGAATTTCAACGCTCCTGTCCATTATCCTTCGATATATTAGCTATTTACAACACGGTACAGATGCAGCTATGATGAGAGTACCTTATCTGTTGGAATACCTTGCTCACTGATGATTTAAGCTCTATTGCAATTCTAGAGTGATCAACAGCTAGGTGTACTAGCGCTGGCGACATAAACCAACGATAAAGCAGTGCTGAGCGCAGCCATTGTAACAGTACCGTAGCCGAGGGATAATTTGCTCTGTGATGTCATAAATTCCGCAGCAATGCTGGAATAATCAATGTATGGAGCAATTGTCGTCATAGACATTGCCATATGTCAATGGAGTACGAAGTATAGAAATGAAGGGTGCGCTCTACTAATTTGTTTAGCATATTCACTGGTGATTAAACTATGTAGCAAATTCAGGATGGCAAAAGACAGGTACAATACCGCCCCAGACGTTAAAAACTGACGGCGCAGTACCGAATATTGCCATCATCGCTGTACTCATCCCTTAGATTAATCTGCTCAATGATAATTTAAACTCTGTAGCAGCTCTAGGATGATAAACGCGTAGACCATATATCGGTTGTGACATTGACATATGACAATACATTACCGAGTGTAGCCATCTATGCAATAATATATCCATTGAATTAAACTGTTCGCTGATCATCAAAGTTCTTTAGCAATTGTAGAATAATCACTGGACAGTGCAACTTTTGTTGGGGATATTGACATGTATCAATAGAGTACTGAGTATAGCCATTAAGGGGGCACTGTAGCCGCAGCATTGACATGCTTAAACGACGATAAAAATTCTATTGCAATTCTGGAGTGACTAAAGACAAGCTCATTGTGGCGCGAGGTATTAACACGTAACAATGCAGTTGTGAATTCAGCCATCATCACAGCACTGTAGCCGTTCGATTAATTTATTCACTGATGATTTATATTCCTCAGCAATTCTAGCGTAACCAATGTATAATTCAATTATGTCTGGTGATATCTACAATTGACAGTACGGTGCATAGTACGTTCACCATCCGAACGCTGCAGCTGTTGGATAAATATCCGCAATGAAGATCAAAATTCCATAGCAGTTAAATAATGAAAATGGACTGCTCCATTATCGCTCGGGATATAAACAATCGAAAATTCAGTACTGAGTACAGCCACCACCATAATACTGCTGCCGTTGAAATAATTTGTACACTGACAACATAATTTCCAAAACATTTCTAGCATAATCAATGCATATGTCAGATGCAGCAAGAGATGCTTACAAATGGCGGAACGGTGCTTAGTACATCCACAAACAGAGCACTGTTACCTTTGGAAAAGTCTCCACAATTATGTTCTAAATAATATAGCAGTTCCTGAATGTCAAAGGCAGGACCATTATCGCACGAGTTAATAACTATTGACAAGAGAGTACTGTGTACAACAATCGCCGCAGAACAATAGCAATTGAATTATTCTGTTCACTCGTGATTTAAACTCCATAGCAGTTGTAGCAGAATCAATGCACAGATCAGTTATGGCTAGCGATACTTATAATGGACACTACGGTACCTAGTGCGTTCACCAGCAGGGCACAGTTGCCGTTCCATCAATCGGTCCACTGATGGTTTATATTCTATAGCAATTCTAGCGTAACAAGGGACGGATCGAATATCGTTCGAGTCACATATATTCGACAAAGCAGAGCTGAATTTAGCCATCATGACGGTACTGTTTCCGTTGCATTAGTCTCTTCACTGATGTTTCAAGTTTCACTGGTGATTTGTATTGTATGACGGTTCTAGGCTGATCAAGGTGTAAATCTGTTGTATCAGGAGACAATAACATCTGATATTATAGTACTGACTACAGCCATCGACGCAGTACCGAAGCCACTGTATCAACCAACTCCTATGTTATCTAATTCATATTGCTGTGCTGGTATGATGAATCGTCGCTAAGGATACTTACAATTGAAGACAGAGAATTGAGACTTGAAGTATAAACATTACCACGTCCATTTGCTTAATCAATTCGCAGATCATCTAATTTCTATATAAATTCTAGAATGGCTAATTTATGGATTTATGGCCCCTAGAGTTATTGACAGATGTCAGTACAGCACAAAGTGCATTCATAAACGTAGTACTACAGCAGTTGAATTAATATATTCACTGAGTATTTAAATTCTGCTGCATTTCCGGAATGACGAACGAAAGTTCAATTACCACTCAAGACAATAAGCACTGAGAGTAGAGAACAGAGTACAGCGATTAACTCTCTACTGCAACCGTTGCATAGATCTGTTTATCGGTTATCTATATCCTGTAGCATATACAGAATGAGAATACTTAGATCAATTGTCGATCGAGAAATTAACAATTGACAAGGGAGTGCTGAGTACAGCCATCATCACAGTACTGCTGCCGTTGGAATTATTTGTGCACTGATGATCTATACTGAACAGTAACTCCAGAATAATCAACGGATATGTCAGTTATGTCTAGAGGTACACACAATTGAGAGTGCGATAGTCACTTTATCCACCAGCAGAGCAGACTATCTGTCAGATTGATCTGTTCACTGATCGTAATAGTTCTTCATCAGTTCGAGAACGATTGAAGTATGAATCAGTTTTAGCCAGAGCTATTAACAATTGGAAATGCACTTCTGAGTATAGCAATCAACAACGTAAAACAGCCACTGCAGTAACTTATCTTCTGGTCATCTCTGTTATATTGCTAGTCTTCAACATTCCATGGGTAGACAATTTTTCGCTTTAGATACAGACAATTGAACATTCAATATTGAATGTGGCTGTCTATGCAGTGCGATTACCAATGGACTAATGTCTTCGCTGATCACTTAACTTCTATAGTAATTCTAGAATGAGCAATGGGAATATCAAATTTCGCTACAAGTATTCATAACTGTTGACACATTACCGAACGTAGCCATCTATATAATTCCATAGCCATTGAATTAATTGTTTCACTGGAGTTTTAACCTCTACAGCAGTTCTAAATTGATCAAAGGTTCAATCAATTATACCTGGAGATAAGATCGTTTGAAAATACACTACTGATTGCGGAAATTAACAATGCAACGGCCATTGTATTAACAATTCCTCGGATCATGTATTTTATATTGCATTCCAACAATTATCGATGTTTATAGCGATTGTAGATAGAGACATTGGCAATTGAAAATGTAGTACTGAGTATACCCATATACAGATCACAATTGTCACTTTACTAGACCATTCACTGACCACCTAACATCTACAGCAATACCTGACCCGTCTACATAATTCTACAGTCATTCTGCTAACGCTGAAGAAATAAAACGATCAGTGAAGAGATTAATGCAATGGCTAAAGTATTGATTAGCTGGCTACACTCAGTACTGTTTTCGTCATGTGTCAATACACTACAGATATATGATGTATCCGTTGATCATTCAAAAACTTCTATAGAGTATAAATGATCAGTGAAAGGAATAATCCAACGGCAACTGCGCTCCGTTGGTGGAAGTACTACGTACAGTACTATCTATTGTATATACCTCTAGCCATATCTGATCTGTGCAATGATTATTCTAAGATTGCTGTATAACTTATGCCTTCAGTGATAAGATTAACCACAGTACTGTGATGATGGCTGTACTATGTACTCTGTTGTCAATTGTTAATATTTCGAGCGATAGAGGACCTGCATTTTGTCGTTCTTGGATTGTTATAGAACATAAATCACCATTGAACATACTAATACAGCGACTGCAGCGCATTGCTGGTGGATGTACTATGTACCGTACTGTCAGTCGGAAATATCTCAAGACGTAACAGTAACATAAATTGATTATTCCGGAATTGCTTTGAAATTTACGTCATCAGTGAGCAAAGTATTCCAATGTCTACATTGCTGTGATGATGGCAGCGCTCGGTAATATGTTGTCACATTTTAATATCTCGAGGGATGATGGTTCCGCATTTCTCGTTCTAGTAATGCTGTAGAGTATGCATTACGTGTTAGCAGAATAATCCAGCGGCTACAGTGTTATATTGGTGGATGTAATGAGTACATCACCGTCTATTGGATGTGTTTCTAGCCATATTCGTACTATACGTTGATTATTCCAGGATTGCTTTGGAATTTACGTCATCAGTGAACAAAGCTGTACAACGGCTACATTATTGTGATGATGGCTGTTCTCAGTGCTCTGTTATCAATTGCTTATTTCTCAAGGGGTAATGGACCTGCATTTCCTGTTCTAGAATTTCCGTAGAATGTGCATCATCCGTGAACAGATTAATCCAACGGCAATGGCGCTCAGTTGGTGGATGTACTGAGCGTCGTAGTGTCACTTGTGAATATCGCTAGACATCACCGTATTATACATAGGACATTCTAGAATTACCTGGGAACCACCATCATCGGTGGACACAGTTATCCATTGTCTAAATTACACGGATGATGCCTGTACTCAGTACAGCGTTTTCAATTCTTAACATCTCGTAAATATTCAACATGTATTTGGTCATTCTGTATGTGTTATGGAATATAAATCATTACTGACAGTTTACTCCAACGGGAACAGTGCTATAATCGTGGCTGTATAAGTACCGTACAGCCAATTGGAAATATCTCAAGCCATAACCGTAACATACGTTGACCTTTCTTCAACTTTTCAGGAACTTACATCATCAGTGGGCAAGGTAGTCCATCGTCTACATTTCTCTGATGGTGGCTCTACTCATATCTGTGTTGTCAACTGTTAATATCTCTTCGGATAGTGGAACTGTATGTTGCTACCCTCGAAGCGTGATAGAACCTAAATCATCATTGAACAGTATAATTCTACGGCAACAGTGCTACAATGGTGGCTGCAAGTAGTACCGTACAGCAAATTGTAAATATCTCAAGCCATAACTGTAACATACGTTGAATTTTCTAGAATTGTTCAGGAATTTGCATCATCAATGAACAAAGTAGTCCATCGCCAAAATTTCCCTAATGTTGGCTGTTCTCATATCTGTGTTGACAACTCTAAATATCTCTTGGGATAGTGGACATGTATTTTGCCATTCTCGAAGTGTCAGAGAACTTAAATCGTAATTGAACAGTTTAATCCAATGGCGACAGTGAAATATTTGTGTATGTAGTATGTGCCATACCGTCAAATGGGCATGTCTCATGCCATAACCGTAATATGCAACGATTATTCCATAATAGCTTTTGTAGTTACATCAATGAACAGAGCCGTAGAATGGCTGCATTACTGCGATGATGACTTTACCCAATGCTGTGTTGCCAATGTCTCATTCCTGGAGAGATCGTTATCCAGCACTTTTGATTCCACAGTTGCTGCAGCATATGCATTTGCAGGGACCAAATTAATCCAACGGCTAGGGTGCTTTCTTGGTCGATGTACAAATTACCGTACTGTGACTTGTAAATACCTCTAGTCATAACAGAAATATACATATGTTATTCAAGAATTATTTTGGAATTACCGTCATCAGGAGCAAAGTAGTCTAACGGCAACAATAATGTGACGATGGCTGCATCAGTAGTGTGTTGTCAATTGCTTATGCCTCTTGGGATGGTGGACATGTGATTTGTCATTCTAGTGTAATCATTAAATTTATATAACCATTGTGCAGCTTCATGCTGCAGCTATAGTGCTTTATTGGCGGACGCAATTACCGTACTGTGAATTGGAAATATCCCAAGACATAACCGTAGTATACATTGATTATTCCAAACTTGCTTCGTAACTTACATCATCAGCGATCAAAGTATTCCATCGGCTACAGTACTGTGATGATCGCTATACTCAGTGATGTAATGTCAATAGTTATTGTCCGGAGGGATAATGTATCTATCAATTAGCACTCTAGAATATTCATAAAATCTTAGTTATCATTGAACGGAATAACGCAGCGTCCGCAGTGCTCTGCTTGTAAACTTGCTAAGTACCGTGCTGTCAATTGGAAGTATCTCAAGCTATAACCACGCTATATATTGATTATTTCAGAATCGCTTTGGTATTTACGTCGTGAGTGGATAAAGGGGCCCAGCGGCTACGTTAATGTGATCATGGCCCTACTCAGCACTGTGTTACCAATCGCTAATATCTCGAAGTATAATGGATCTGACATTTGTGATTCTAGAATAGCTATGAAATCTATGACACCGCTGAACAGATTAATACGGCGGCTGCAGTGCTCTGCTGATGGGCTTGCAACGTACCGTACTACCAATTGGCAATATCTCGAGACATAACCGAACTATATGTTCATTATTATAAAATCACGTTCTTATTAACATCATCAGTGGACAAAGTAGTACAATGGCTACTGTGCTGTGATGATCGCTGTGCTGAGTAATTTGTTGCCAATTGCTAATACATAGTGGGCTAATGGATCTCTCATTTGTCATTCTAGTATTGCTATGAATTCGACATCATCATTGAAGGGATTTATATAGTGCAGGCAGAGCTCTGATGGTGGATGGACTAAGTTCCATGCTGTCAGTTGGAAATATCTCTAGCCATAACCGCACTATTCATTCTTTATTGTAGAATCACTCTCGAATTTCCATGATCAGTGGGCAAAGTATTCGAACGCCTGGAGTACTCTCATGATGTCTGAACTCAGTATTGTTTTGTAAACTGTTACTATCTCGAGGGTTAGTGGATATGTGTTTTGACATTCTACAATACTTTTTCAATTAAAATCTTCACGGGACAGATGAATCCATCGTCCTCAGTGCCACATTGGAGGATATAACATGTACCGTATTGTCAGATGGAAGGATCTCAAGCCATGGCCGTAATATACATTGATTGTTCAAGAATTGCATTAGAATTTTCACCATGAGCGAACAAAGCTGGCCAACGGCTACGGTTCTGTGGAGATGTCTGTACTCAGTAATATGTTGTCAATCGTTGACATCTCGAATAACAACCTTTCAGGTTATTATTATTCTAGAAAATTAATAGAACCTTTATCTTCAATCGACAGATAAGTGCAGTGACCGCCGCGCTCTGCTGGTGTACATACTGAGTGCCGTACTCCCAATTGTAAATATCACTGGCAAAAGCCGCACCATACGTAGCTTATCGAAGAATACCTTTCGAATATACGTCATCAGTGAACAATGTAATCCAACGGCTAATATATTGTGATGGTGGCTGTACTCAGCAATACCTTGTCAGTGGTTAATATATTGAGGGATAAAGGAAATGACTTTTGTCATCCTAGAATATTCATAAAATATTTATCATCATGGAACAGATTCATATTGCGGCCGCAGTGTTCTGATGGTGGAAGTGCTATGTAACGCGCTGTCAGACGGAAATGTCTCTAGACATAGTCGCACTATAGGTTGATTATTCTGAAATTGCATTGGAACGGACATTATCAGACGACGTATCTATTCGACCGTTACAACACTCTGAAAACGCTTTACTCAGTACTGTGTTGTCAATTGTTAATGTCTCGAGGCATGATGGATCTGCATATCTCGTTCCGGGGTTGCTGGAAGATATACATATTCAGTGATCAACTTTGTCCAACGTTAACAGTGCTATGTTGGTAGCTGTGCTTGTTACCGTACTGTGAAATGCATAACATCAATATCCACCTTCTTATTACGCACAAGCTATTCCAGCATTGCATAGCAATTTACATCATCAGTGAGCCATGTAGTCAAGTTCCTAAATTATTGTGATGACGGCTGTAATGAGCACTGGGCTGTCAGTTACTGACATCTCGAGGAATAGTGTGCCTGTATTTTGCCTCTCCGGAATAGCAATCGAACCTATGTCAACATTGAACAGATTAATCCAGCTACAACTGGGCTCTATTGGTAGATGCACGACGTACCGTACTGTCAATTGTAAATGTCTCTAATCTTAACGGTAACATACACTCGTTACTATAGATTTGTATTGGAACTGTCATTATCAGTGAGCAAACTTATTCCACAGTTAAAGCAGTGTGATGATAGCTGTACAGCACTGTGCTCCAATAGTCAGTATCTCAAGGGACAATGTGTCCGTCCTTTGTCACTCTAGAATAACTATAAATCCTAAATCATCTTTGCACAGATTAATACAGCGATTGCATTCCTTTGCCGGTGGATGTAACAAGAACCGTACCGCCAATCTTCCAGATGTCAAGCCATAACGGTAATATAAAATGATTATTCCAGAATTGCTTTGGAATTTACATCGTCAGTAAACAAAGAGGCCCAACAGCTACAATACTGTGATGATGACTGTACTCAGTACCCTGTTGTCAAATGTCAATGACTCAAGGGCTAATGGATATACCATTTATCATTCCAAAATAAATGTAAGGTCTATATCATCATTAAACAGATTAATCCAACGGCGTCAGTGCTCTCTCGGAATATGCACTGGTTACCGCACTGTGAATATAGATATCAATACACATTACCGTAGTACGCGTCGGTTATTCCGTTATTTCTTTGGAATTTACATGGTAAGTGAGCAAAGTATTCAAGCGGTTAGATTACAGTGATGATGGCAGTACTCAGTACTGTGACCCAAATTGTTAGTGTAGCGATGGTTACAGGACCTGTATTATGCCATTCTAGAATTGCTATAAAATCTATATCTTCATTGAGCAATCTAATTCATGGGCTACATTTTCATACTGGTGAATGTACTGTGCACCGTACTGTCGGCTTTAAATATCCCTATCTATAAACGTACTATGAACAGGTTATCCTAGAACTGTTTTGGCATTTGCAACATCTGTGAACAAGTGATCTAACGAAAACAGTACTGCGATGGGGGCTGTAGTCATTAATGTGTTATCAGTGATTAATGTCTGGTGGGACAGTGGGCCGGTATTCTGTCATTCCAGGATTGTTGTTGAATTTAATTCCTCATTGAGCAGTTTAATCCAATGGATACAACGTTATATTATTGGATGAAATAGGCACTGTCATTTTTAAATGTTCCAAGGCATAGCTGTAGCATGGACTGATTATTCGAAACCTGATTTGGAATTTACAACATCTGTGAAGGACGTGTTCAAACGGCTACATTTCAGTGATGATTGCCGTACTCAGTACTGTGTTGCGAACTGTTAATATAACGAGGGATAATCGACCTGTATTATATCATTCCATAGATTCTATAAAACCGGAATCTTCGTTGATCAGCTTAATCCAAGGGGTACAGGGCGATATCGTTTGATGTACTAAGCACAGTTCTGCCGATCGTACATGCCCCTAGCTATAACCCTACTATACACTGGTTATCCTATAAATGCTTTTGGGTTTTCGAAATTTGTGGTCGATATTAGCCAATGGCTGCAGCAATGTCATGATGGCTGTACTCAGTAATCAGTTGTCAATTGTTAGTATCTAGAGGGACAATGGACTTTCACGTTTCATTATAGAATTGCTGTGGAATGCACATAATCGGTGAACAGATTGATGCAACGGCAACAGTCGCCTGTTGGTAGCTGTACCAAGCACGGCATTATCAATTGTAAAAATCACTAGTCATAAGCGTACAGTACATAGGTTATTCTAGAACTTCTTCAGAGCATCAATCATCAGTTAACAAAATTGTGTATCGTCTACATTACTGTGTTGATGACTGTAATCAGGAGTGTGTCCGAAATTTTAACCTCGAGCATCAGTCCGTCCGCATTTTGTCGTTCTAGCGTTGTTATAGGATCTATATCATGATTGAACAGATTTATCTATGTGCCACGGTGCTATATTGATGGGTGTAACATGTACCGTACCGTCAGCGAGTAATATCTGAAGCAGTAACCATAATATGCATTGATTATTGCAGTATTCCTTTAGAATTTATATCTTCGGTAGGCAAAGTATACCAAGGCCTACAGTACTGTGGTAATGGCTGTACTAGGTACTCTCTTCCCAATAGTCAATTGTAGCCAGGGATGATGGACCTGTACTATATCATTCTAGACCTTCCATAAGATAAATATCTTCATTGCGCAGTCTAATCCAAGGACTACACTGCTATATTGCTGTATGTACTTTGCACCGTGCTGCCAGTTTTATATATTCCTTGCTATAACCTTAGCGTACACTGACTATCCTAGAATTGCTTTGGTATTTGCTTCATCTATGAACGAATGACCGAACGTCAGCAGAATTCTGATGAGGACTGCAGTCAGTAATGTGTTATAAATTGTTAGTACCTTGAGAAAAAGTGGAAACATACTCTGACATTCAACAATTGTTATAGAATTTAAATTAACATTAAGCAGTTTATTCCAACGGCTACAGTGCTGTATAGGTGGATGAAAAGCGTATCGTACTCTCATTTGTATATATCTCTAGACATAGCCGTACCATATATTGATTATTCGAAAATTTCTTCGGCGTTGGAGTCATCAGTGAACAAAGTAAACCAACGGCAGTAGAGCTGGGATTATTGCTCCACTCAGTAGTTTATTGCCAATTGCAAATATCGCGGGGTATAGTGAACCTTCATCTCTTATGTCACATATGCTGTAGAATATACATCCTCAGTGCTCCATTTAATGCAACAGCAAACGTGCTCTGTTGTTAGATGTACTAGCTACCGTACTGTCAATTGTAAATTTCGCTGGCCGTAACCCTAGAATACATTCGGTAATCTAGTATAACTTCTGAATTTACATCATCAGCGAACATAGTAGTCCATCTTCTACATAACAGTGTAGATGGCGTCTCTCTGGAATGTGTTTTGAAATTTTAATATCTCCATGACTAGTGGATCCGTATTTTGTTGTTCTGGCATTGTTATAGAATTAATATCATGATTGATCAGGCTTATCCATCGGTTACGCTGCTATATTGGTGGATGTAGTATGCACCGTACTGTCAGGAGGTACTTTGTCAAGACGTAACTGTAGTATGCACTAATTATTGCTGTATTGCTTTGGAATCTACGTGAACAAAGTAGTCGAACAGTTACAGTACAGTGATGATGGCTGTACTCAGTGCTGTGTTCTCAACTGTTAATGTAGCGAGAATAATGGACCTGCATTATGTCATCCTTGAATTGTTATAAGTTCGTTATCTTCGCCGATCAATCTAATGCAATGGCTACAGTGCTGTATTGGTAGATGTACTAAGCACCGTGCTACCAAATTTAATTATCCCTAGATACAACCGTACCATATAGTGATTACCCTAGAATTACTTTGGTATTTGCATCATCTGTGAACAAAAGATCCATCATTAAGTGCACTGTGATGAGGGCTGCAGTCAGTAATGTGTTATTCACTGTAAATATCTTGAGGGATGGTGGTCCTGTATTTTGTCATTCGAGAATTGTTATAGAATTTAAATCATCATTGAGCCGTCTAATTCAATGGCTACTACGCTACGCTGGTGGATGTAGTAAGTATCGTACTGTCATTTGTAAATATCTGAAGCCACAACGGTACCATACATTGATTATTCCAAAATTTCTTGGGAATTTACAACATTAGGGGACAAAGTAGTCGAACGGCTGAAGTAATGTTATGATGCCTGCACTCATTACTGTGCTCTCAATTGTTGATATGGCGAGGGATAATGGACAGCTTTTATGTCATTCTAGAATTGCTATCATCGTTGAGGAATCCAATCCAACGTCTACAGAGCTATATTGGTGGACGTACTAAGCACCGCACAGTCAGCTATAGATTTCCCTAGCTATAACCTTAATGCAAACTGATTTTCCTATAGTTGCTTGTATGTTTCTGTCACCTGTGTAAAAATGATCCAACGTCAACGGCACTGTGATGAGGGCTGTAGTCCGTAATGGATTATCAATTGTTATTACCTTGAGGAATAGTGGAAATGTGCATAGACGTTCCACAATTTTTATAGAATATAAATCATCATTGAGCAGTTTAATCCAACGGCTACTGTGCTACATAGGTGGGTGGAATGAGTATCGTACTCTCGTTTGTGAACTACTCTAAGCATTATCGTACAATACATTGATTATTCAAAAATTTCTTTGGAATTTGCGTCATTTGTGTACAAAGCACAACAACGGCAGTGGTACTGAGATTATTGCTGCCCTCAGCGCTTTGTTGCCGGTTGTTAACATCACGAGGTATAATGAACCTTCATCTTGCATGCCACAACTTCCGTAGAATATACGTTATCAGTGAAATGTTTGATCCAAAGGCAACAGTGCTCTGTCGGTAGATGGACTGATTACTGCACTGTGAACAGTGGATGTCGCTAGCCGTAACCGTAGTATACATGATGCATTCTAGAATGACTTTGTAATCCACATGGTCTATAAGCATGGTAATCCAACGATTGTACTACATTGTAGATGGCTGTACTCATTACTGTGTTGTCATTCGTTAACCGCTCGAGGAACCGTGTACCTCTATTTTGTCATTCTAGCATTGTTATATAGTTTACACCTTCCTTCAACGTACTGATCCGACGGCTACAATATTTTATTGGCGGATGTACTTAGTACCGTACTATCATTTGGGAATACCTCCAGCCGATGCCGTAATTTGGATTGCTTACTCCAGTATTGCAATGGAACTTAAATCATCAGTGTAGAAGGTAGTCCAACGGCTACAGTACTTTCATGAGGGCTGTACTCAGTAATTTGTCGTCAATTTTAAATATCTCGATGGATAATGTACCTTCTCCTTTCATTCCTGAATTGCTGTATAATGCACCTCATCAGTGTACGATTTAATACATCGGCTACAGTTGTCTGTTGGTAGCTGTATTAAGCACCGTATTGTCAATTGGAAATACCACTAGCCATAACCGTACAATGAGTAGGTCATTCCAGAAATTGGTCAGAATTTCCATCTGCAATCAATATACTAGCCTAACGTATATGCTATTGTGTTGATGGCAGTACTCAGGAATGTGCTTTGGAATTTTTATATCTCGATGATCAGTGGATCTGTATCTTGTTGTTCCAGCATTGCTATAGTACCTACATATTGATTGAACAAATTTATCCATTGGATACATTCCTATATTGGTGGATGTAATAGGTAGAGTACGGTCAGCAGGTAATCTCTGAAGCCGTAAACGCAATGTGCATTGATTACGGCTGTATTGCTGCGCAATTGACATCATCAGTGGACATAGTGTACCAACGTCTACATGACTGTAACGATGGGTGTACTCGGTAGCGTGTCCCCAATTGTTAATGTAGCTGGGGTAACGGACCTGAATTATGTCATTTCGGAAATGCTATAAGATAGATATCCTCGTTGTGCAATTTAATCCAAGGGGTATAGTGCTATATATGTTGATGTACTAGGCAGTGTGCTGTCAGTTTCAAATATCCCTAGCTGTAACCGTACTGTACACAGATTATCCTAGAACTGCTTTGGTATTTGCATCATCTGTGAACAGGCGATCCAACGTCCGAGGCACAGCGATGAGTGCTGTAGTCAATAATGTGTTATAGATTGCTATCTTCTTGAGGGTTAGTGAACCTGTATCTTGTTATTCCAGAATAGCTGCAGAGTTTAGATTGTCTTTGGGCAGCGTAATCCAATGGCTACAATGCTATGTCGGTGGATGTAATATATATCGCACTGTCATTTGGAAATGTCTCAAGACGTATCCGTACTATAAATTGATCTTTCAAAAATTGCTTTGGAATTTATACCATGAGTGGACAAAGTAGACCAGCGGCAGCAGTACAGGGATGATGGCTGTACTCAGTACCTTGTTGCCAAATGTTCTTAACCCAAGGGACAATGAACCTTCATCTTTCACTCCATAACTGCTCTAGATTATTCATTTTCAGTGAATTACTTAATCCAACGACAACAGTGCTCTGATGGAAGATGTACTAATCACCGTACTGTGAATAGCAAATATCGCTGGCCGTAACCGTAGTGTACATGGGATTTGGCAGAGTCGCTTTTGAACTTATATCGTCTGTGAGCAAAACAGTTCAACGTCTACATTACAGTGTTGATGGCTTTACTCACCACTGTGTTGTCAGTTGTTAATATATCGAGGTTCAGTCGATCGGCTTTTTGTCATTCTAGCATTGTCACAGAATTTACTTCATCGTCGAACATATTAATCGAAAGGCTATAGTGTCGTATTTTTGGGAGCAATAGGTACCGTACAGTCATTTGTTAGCATCTCAAGACGCAACTGTGATATACATTGATCATTCCAGAATTACTTTGGAATATATGTCATGAGTGGACTCAGTAGTCCAACGTCTATATGACAGTGACGGTGGCTGTACTCAGTACAGCGTTGTTAAATGTTGATATCACGAGAAATGGTAGGTCCGTATTTCGTCATCCTGGCATTTACATAGAATTTGTATCATCATTGAAAGTATTGATCCAGCGGCTACAGAGCCATAATGGGGCAAGTTATAAGTACCGTACTGTCAATTGGAAATGTCATAAGACATAACCGTAATACACTTTGATATTTCTAGAATTGCATTAGAATATACATCATCAGTGGACAAAGTTATTTTCACCGCTCCAATGCTGTGATGGTGGCCGTGCTCAGTACTGCATTGTCAATAGCTAACATCTTGAGGGATAATGGACCTGCATTTCTCGTTCTAGAATTGCTGTAGAGCGAATATCACCCGTCAACTTGTTAACCTAACGTCAATAGAGCCCTGAAGGTAGATGCAATAGGCATCGTATTGTCAGTTATTAGAGTTACTTGCTGTGAACGTACTATACACATGTTATTCTAGAATTGCCATAGAACTTCCCCCATCAGTGAACTATGCATTCCATCGGCTACATTACTGAGGTGGTGGCAGTAATAAATACCCCTTGTCAATTGTTAATAACTCGGTAGTCATTGGATATCCATTTTGCCTTTCTAGAATTGCTATTGAATTTGAATTATCATTGGACATATTTATCCAACGGCGTCTGTGCTATATTGGTGGATGTAGTGAGAACCGTATTGTAAAACGGAAACGTATCAAGCCGTAACCTATACATCCAATGAGAGTTCCAGTATAGCTTTGTAATTTTCATTATAGTTGGACAAAGTTATTCAGCGGCTGCAATACCACGATGTTGGCTGTACTCAGTACTCCGTCGTCATATGTTAATATCTTTAGGGAAAATGGACAGGCGTTTCTGATCCTAGAAATGCTGTGGAATATACACCGTCAGTGAACATATATATCCATCAGCAGCAGTGATCCTTTGGAGGATATACTGTATGCCGTACTGCCAATTGTAGTGATAACCAGCCATAGCCGCAACATACATCGGTTATTCAGGAATTACTGTAGAATTTACAAAATCAGTGAATAATGTAGCCCAGCGGTGACATTACTCTGATGATGTCTGTATTAGTACTGTGCTGCCAATTGTTAATTCCGCGGGGGATGCTGAATCTGCATTTTGTCATTCTCTTATTTTTATAGCATCTATATCATCCTTTAACACGTTCATCTAACGGATACAGTGCTCTGTTCGTGGCTGTACTAAGCACCGCACTGTCAATTGTAAGCATCCCTAGTCATTATTCTCCAATATACTGGTTATTCTAGAATTGCTGTGGATTTCATGTCGAAGGTGAAGAAATTGATCAAGCGGCAGCTGTATTGTGCTTGTGGCTGTAGTTGTTCTGAGTTGACAATTGCTAATGTCACGAGGGATAATGGATATTTCCGCTGTCATTCTAGAATTGTTGCGAAAGCTAATTCATCATTAACAAGGTTAATACAACCACTAGAATGCTCTTGAGGTGGATGCCATAAGTATCGTACTGCCAATTGTAAATGTCTCTATCCCCAACCGTGCCATACATTGATTTTTCCAGAATTTCTGCGGAATTTACATCATCAGTAAACAAAGCAGTAGAAGAGCTACGTTAATGATGTGATAGGTGTACTCAGAATATTGTTGCCATGTGTTAATATCGCGAGGGATAATGGATATGAGTTTCGTCATCCTGGTATACTTATGGAGCCTAAAACATCATTTTACAGGTTAATGCAACGGCTACAGTTCTGTGATGGTTCATATACGACGTACTGCACTGACAATTGGAAACATCTCAAGACATAGCCGTACTATACATTTATTGTTCAAGAATTGCTGCGGAGTTTACATCATGAAGGGAAAAGGTAATCCAAGGGCTACAGTGCTGTGAGAACTGCAACACTCAGTTCTGTGTTGTCAATTGCATATGCCGCGGCTGCTAGTACACCTGCATTTTGTCATTCTAGAATTGTTGTAGAATTTATATCTTCACTGGTCAGATTAGTCCATCCGCTACAGTCCTATATTTGTGGATGTAATGTGCACCGTAGCGTCAATTGAAAATATCTCAAGCCATAACCGCAATATACATCGACTATTCCGGAATTGCTCTTGAAATTACGTCCTCTGTGTGCAAAGTAGTCCACCAGCTAGTGTACATTAATGATTGCTATACTCAGTGCAGTGTTGTCAAGAGTTAATAATCTCAAGGTATAATGGATATGTCATTTGCCTTGCTGGAACTACTATAAAATATAGGTCAACCCTGATCAGAAAAGTACAGCGGCTGCAGGGCCCTGATGGTGGATGTACTAATCACCGTAATCTCAATTGTAAGTATCACCAGCCGTAACCGACCCTACATACGTTATTCTGAATCACATTCGAATTTACGTTAACGGTGAACAGAGTAGCCCATCTCCTACATGACTGTGGTGATGGCTGTACTCAGGACTGTTTTGTCCATTGTTAATAACTAGAGGAATAGTGGACCTGTATTCTGTAATTCCAGAACGGTTATAGAATTTACTCCCATCTCCTACATGACTGTGGTGATGGCTGTACTCAGGACTGTTTTGTCCATTGTTAATAACTCGAGGAATAGTGGACCTGTAATCTGTAATTCCAAAACGGTTATAGAATTTAAATCATCACTGAACAGAATTATCAAACTGACAGTGTTCTATATTCCTGGAAGTAATAGGTACCGTACTCTCAATTGGAAATGTATCAGGCAATAGCCGGAACATACATTGATTATTCTAGAGTTGCTTTGGAATTTAAAGCAACAGTAAGCAAAGATATTCAACTTCTACAATACGGCGATGGTGGCTGTACTCAGCACCGTGTGGTCATCTGTTAATATCTCGATGAATAATGGATCTGCATGTCTCGTTCTAGAGTTGCTGCGGAATATACATTATGAGTGAACAGATCAACGTAAGGGCAACAGATATCTGTTGAAAAATGTTATAAATGCTGTAGTGTCAATTTCGAATATCACTACCCTTAACCGCAGTATACATTAGTCATTCTTCAATTAGTCCATAATTTATATTATCAGTGGTGAAAGTAGTCCAACGGCTACTGTACCCTGATAGTGACAGTACTCAGTACTGTATTGCTAATTGTTAATGTCTCGAGGTACAGTGGACCTGTATTTTGATATTCTAGAAATTTTATGGTTTACAAACCATCATTGAACAGCTTAATCCAAGGGCCACGGTGCTATTTTCGTGGGTGTAACGTGCACCGCAATGTCAATTGGAAATATGTCACGCCACAACCGTAACAGTTATTGTTTATTCCAGAAACACCTTCGAATTTTCATCACCAGTGAACAATGTTATCCAACGGCCAAAAAACTGTGTTGATGGTTGTGCTCAGTAATCTGCTGTCATTCTTTTAATGTATCGGGGGAGAACGTGCCTGCATTTATCGTTCTGGCATTGTCGAGGTGTATACGTCATCAGTAAACAAACAAATATTACGGCACCCGAGATCTGTTGGAAGATGTACTAAATGCCGTACTGCTAATTGTAAATATCAATTGCCATGGACAAACCATACTTAGTTTATTCTAGAATCACAGTCGAATTTACATCATGAGTGAGCAAAGTAGTCCAACGTCTATATTACTTTGATGGTGGCTGTGCTGTGTACTGTGTTTCCAATTGTTAATATCTCGAGGGACTGTGGACCTGTATTTCTCGTTCTAGAATTGCTGTGGAATATGCATCATCAGTGATCAGGTTATTCCAACGGCAGCAGTGTTCTTTTGCATTATGTACTAAATGCGTAATGTCAATTTTAAATATCGCTAGCCGTAACCGCAATGTACGTAGGTTAATCTATAACCCAGCGAATCTAATAATGATATTTACATAATCGGTGGGCAAAGCGGCCCAACGTAAACCGTACTCTGACGATCGCTGTACACAACAACGTGTTGTCAATGTTTATATCTCGAGGGATAATTGATCTACAATTTGTCACCGTTGAGTGTTTATAGAATCTTTGCTATAGTTGGACAATAACACAGCGGCATCCGTGCTCCGCTGGTAGATGTACTACGTATCATGCAGTCAGTTGGAAATCTCTCTAGCCATAACCGTACTATGCATTCGTTATTCAAGAATCACTTCCGAATCTACATCATCGTAGGTCAAAGTTGACCAACGGCAACATTACTGTGATTGTGGCTGAACTCCGTGCTATGTTGTCAATTGTAAATATTCCGTGGGTTAGTGGATCTTTGTTTTGTCATTATAGAATTGTTATAGAATTCAAATCATCATTGAACAGACGAATCGAATGGTTACAATGTTAAATTGGTGGATGTAGTATGTATCGTGCTGTCAATTGCATGTATCTCAAGCTGTAACAGTAACATTCATTAATTATTCCTGATTTGCTGTGGAATATACACCATGAAAGAATAAAGCAATAGAACTGTTACATTACTGCGGCGATGGCTGTACTCATTACTGTGTTGTCAGTTGCTGATCTAGCTGAGGGATAATGGATCTGTGTTTTGTCATTCTAGAACTGTTGTAGAATTTGTATCTTCATGGAAGAGATTATTACTACTGCAACAGTGCTCTACTGGTAGATGTACGCAGTACCCTAACGTCAATTGCAAATATCTCTACCATTAACCGTAGTGTACGTAGATTATCCTAGTAATGCTTGGAACTGGAATTATCAGTGATCGAAGTTATACAACATATACGGTAACGTGAAGATGGCTGTTGTTACTACTGTGTTGTCGATTGTTAATACCTAGAGGGATAATGGATTTCCTTTTCGCGTTCTATACATTCTGTGGTGTATACATCGTCAGCGATCAAGTTAATACAACGGCATCAGTGTTCTGTTGGACGATGTACTAAATACCGTAATGTCAAATGTAAATGTCATTGGACACAACCGCGCCCTGCGTAGGTTATTCTATAATCACATTCGAGTTTACATCTTCAGTGGACAAAGTATTTCAACGACTACAGAAGGGTGATGATGGCTGTAATCGGTACTGAGTTGTGAATTGCAAATATCCCGTTGGATGATTGACCTGTTATTTGTGATTCTAGAATTGCCATGAAATCGGTATCATAGTTGAACAGATTAACACCGCGGCTGCTGATCTTTGTTTGTGGACGTACTAAGTACCGTGCTATCAGTAGGAAATATCCCTAGCCATAAATGTACTATGCATTGATTATTCTAGCATTTCTTTGGAACTGTTGTTATCAGTGAGAAAGGTTAGACATCCGTTACAATAATGTGACGGTGGCTGCACTCAGTACTGTGTCGTCAATTGTTAACCTCCCGAGAGATAATGGATCTGAATATCTCGATCTGGAAATGCTGTGGTATATACATATTCAGCGATCAATTTTGTCCGACGGTATCAGTGCTATGTTGTCAAATGTACTTAATAACGTACTGTAAATTCAAAATAACACTAGCCATAGCAATAGTATACATACGTTGTTCAAGAATTGCTTTGCAACAGACATTATCAGTCGACAAAGTTATTCAACCGTTACAGTACTGTGATGTTGGCTGTACTCAGTACTGTGGTGTCAGTAGTAAGTATCTCGAAGGATAATGGTTCTGCATTTCCGGTTTTCGTATTGCTGTGGAATATACGTAATCAGTGAACAGATTCACACAACGGCAAAATTGCTCCGTTGGAGCATGTATTTAATGCCGTACCTTCAATTGCAAGTATCACTTGCCATACACCACTATCCGTATGTTATTCTGGAATTACTTTGGAATTCACACCTTCAGTTAGCGAAGCAGTCCATCGGCGGCATTAGTGTGGTGATGGTTGCACTCAGTACCATGTTGTCAATTGTTAGTGACTCGAGGGAACGTATATATGAATTTTGTCACTCTAGAAATGTTATAGAATTTAAATCATCGTAGAGCAGGTTAATGGAATGTCTACAGTGCAACATTGCTGAATGTATCTTGTACCGTAATGTCAAACGGAAGTTTCGCAGTACAAAACTGCACTACACATTGGTATTTCCAGGATTGCTTTGGTATTCGCATCATCAGTGAAGGAAGAAGCCCAACGGCTTCATCACTGTAATGTTGGCCGTTTTCCGTACTGTGATTTCAATTGTCAATATGTCTGGGATTAATGGATATGTATCTTGTCATTCCAGGAATGTTATTGAATCTGAGTAATCAGTAAGGAAATTAATGCTACGGATACATTGCTCTGTTTGTGGGTGTACTTCGTACCGTACTCTGATTTGTGATTGCTTGTAACCGTAACCGTAGTATGCATTGACGATTCTAGTATTACCGTGGAAATTACGTCACCAGTGAAGAATTTTATGCAACGGCTAATATAATGTGATGAGGACTGCACTCAGTACCGTGAGGCCTATTGTGAATACCTCGAGATATAATGTATCTGTATTCTGACATACTAGGATTGTTATAGAATATAAAACAACATGGAACAGGTTAATCCAACGGCTACACTGCAATTTGATGAATTACTACGTAGGGTGCCGTCAATTGTAGATATCACTGGGCATAAGCGTTCGACACGTAGGTTATTCTGGAATTGCATTCGCATTTTGGTCGTCAGGGATCAAAGTATACCTTGGCCACATTAGTGTGATGATGCCTTTATTGTGTACTGTGTTGTCAATTGTCATTGCTTCGAGGAATAGTGGATATGGAGTTTGTCATTCTAGAACTGTTATAGAATTCTTATCATCATTCAACAGGTTACACCAACGTTTACAGCACTGCGTTGATCGCTATACTTAGTACGGAGTTGTCAACTTGTAGTATCTCGAGGGCAATGGATCTGTCGCTTCTTATTCCAGAAATGCTATAGGATATAAATAATCAGTGAACTGATTAATGCAACGGCAACAGTGCTCAGTTGGTTGTTCTGCTTATTACCATACTGTCAGTTGAATATGTCCCTAGACATTAACGTCCAATACATAGGCCATTTCAGACTTGAACTGAAGTTTTCGTCATCAGTGGGCAAAGTAATCCAACATCTACGGTACTGCGACGATATATGATATTAGTACCGTTTTGTCAATTGCTAATATTTTGTTGGATACTGGATCTGGCCTTTGACATTCTAGAATTGTTCTAGAACCTAATTCAGCATTGGACAGATTTGTCCAACGTCTACACTGCTCTGTTATTTGTATCAATAAGTACCGTACTGTGAAATATGAACACCTCTAGCCATGAACGTACTATACGTTGAATATCCTGGAATTGCTCTGGAAAATATATCATCATTGAGCAAATTAATGCAAAGTCCAATATACCGTGATGATCGATGTACTCAGTGCAGTGTCGTCAATTGCTTGTGTCTCAGGAGATAATGGGCATTAATTCTCCACTATAGAATTGCTGTAGGTTATACGTGTTCAGAGAACATACTAGCACAACGGTAACAGTTCTCTGTAGGTAGATGTACTAATTACCGTACTGTCAACTGTAAATGTCGCTGGCCATAACCGTATGATACATTGGTTATTCTGGAACCGCTTTGTAATTTACATTGTCAGTGAACAAAGTAATCCAACGGCTACGAAACTGTAATGATGGCAGTAGTAAGTATTCCTCAAACGTAAATATCTCGAGGGCCAGTGAATCTCCATTTTGTCATTACAGAAATGTTACGGAATTTAATGCATGACTGTGTAGATTAATCCAGCGGCTACAGAGCTATATTAGTGGATGTAATAAGTACCGTCCTGTCAATTGGAAATATCTAAGGACGTAGGCGTAGTATACACAGACAATTCTAGAACTTCCGTTCTATTTATATCACCGCTGGGCAAACAAATCCAACGGCAACAGTACTGTGATAATGGCTGTGCTCTGTACTCTGCTGTCCAATGCCCATACCTCGCGGGATAATGGATCTGTATTCCGTCATTCTAGGACAGTGATGTAATATAAATCATCATTGAACATATTAATCCGAAGGCTACAGTATTCTGTTAGTGGCATTCCTAATTACCGTACTGTCAATTGTGAATATCTCGAGCCACGAGTGTACTACACATTGATTATTCCAGAATTGCTCTGGTACATACATCATCAGTCGGCAAGGGTACTCGACGGCTATAGTATTGCGATGACAACTGTACACAGTCCTGCGTCGTCAATTTTTAATTTCACGAGTAATAATTCATCTGCTTTTATCGTTCCAGAAATGCAGTGTAATATATACTATCAGTGAAAGGATTCATCCAACTGCAACGGTGAAACGAAGGAAGATGCACTAAATGACGAACTCTCAATTGTTTGTATCACTAGGCATAGCCACACTATACATAGATTATTCTAGAATCACTTTCGTATCTGCTTCATCAGTGAACGAAGTATTCCAACGGCTATACTGCTGTGATGGTAGCTGTACTTAGTACAGTGTGGTCAGTCGTTACCTCCTCAATGGTCTGTGGATATGTATCTTGTCGTTCTAGGATTGTTACAGAGCTTAAAGCGCCACTGAACACATTAATCGAGTGGCTACTATGACTTACTGGTGCATGTAGTATGTAGCGTACAGTCAATTGGAAATTTCTCAAGACAACCGTAATATACATAGAATACACCAGAATTTCTGCGGTACTTATATCAGCAGTGAGCAAAATTATTCAAGTCCTGCAATATTGGTGTGATGGCTGTACTCAGGACTGCGTTGTCATTTGTTAGCATCACGAGGTATAAATGATCTGCGTTTCTCGGTGTAGAAATTCTGTGGATTCTGCAGCATCAGTGAACACATTATTCCAACGGCAACTGTGATATGTTGGAAAATGTACCGAGTACCGTACTGGCAATTGTAAATTCCACTAGCCATAGGCGCATTATACATAGGCTATTCTAGAATCAAATTCGAACTTACAGTGTAGGTGGACAAAGTAGCATTTCGGCCACGTAGCGGTGATGGTCGCTGTCATGTGTATTATGATGTAAATTGCTAACATCTCCAGGGTTAGTGGAACTATATTTTCACAATCTAGAGTTGGTATATAATTTAAAGCATCATTGAACACAGCAATCCAACGGCTACTGTGCTATATTGGTGGATGTAATATGTACCGTACCGTAATTGCATATATCTGGAGACAAACGTGATATACATTGACTATTCTAGAATTGCTTTGAAATATACATCATCTGTGAACAAAGTTATTCAGGGTGCAATACTGTGACGATGTCTGTACTCTGTTCTTTGATGTCATTTGTTGTTATGTAAAGCGATAATGGATATGCATTCCCTGTTCCAGAACAGCTGCGGCGTATATGCCATCAGTGAACAGATCAATCCAACGTCAACAGTAAACTTTTGCAAGAGGAACTAAATGCCGTAATTTCCGTAGTAAATATCACTAGCCATAACATCACTATGCACAGGTTACTCTAGAAGATCATTCAAATTTACATCATCAGCAGACAAGGTGGTCCAGCTGCTACATTGCTGGAAAGGTGGGTGCACTCAGTACTGTTTTGTCAATTGCTAATTTCTCCAGAAATGGTGGGCATGTGTTTTGTGATTCTAGGATTGTTATGGAACTTGGATCTACATTGAACTGCTAATTCAACTGCAAATGTGATCTGTTGGTATGTGTACTGAATGCAGTAATGTCAACTGTAAATTTCACTAGACTTAACCGCACTATAAATAGGTTATTCTAGAATCGCTTTCGAATTCACATCATCAGCGAATAAAGTGGCCCAGCTGCTACATTGCTGTGAATGTGGTCATACTCGTTTCTGTGCTATCAATTGTTAATAACTCAAGGAGCGGTGGTCAGTAGCCATGACCGCATTATACATACGTCATTCCAGATTCACTTTCGAATTTATATCATCAGTGGACAAAGTATTCCATGAGCTACATTACTTTGATTATGGCTGTGCTCAGTACTGTGTTGTCAATTGTTAATATCTCGGTAGATAGTGACCTGAGTTTTGTCATTCTAGCATTGTCATTGAATTTGAATCATCATTGATACGTTTAGCCCAAACGCAAGGGAGATCAGTTGGTAGATGTACTGAATGCCGTACTGTCCATTGTAAATTCGACTAGCCATAACCGCCCTATACACAGGTTATTCTAGAATAGCTTTCGAGCTTACATTATGAGCAAACAAAGTGGTCCAGATGCTACATTGCTGTGAAGGTGGGTGTACTCAGTAATGTGTTGTCAATTGCTAATATCTCGAGAGGTAGTGGACCTGTGTTTTGTCATTCTAGGATTGATATGGAATTTGAATCAGAATTGAACTCTTTCATTCAACGGCAAATGTGATCTGTTGGAAGATGTACTGAATGCCGTAATGTCAATAGTAAATTTCACTAGAATTGACCGCACTATACATAGGTTATCCTAAAAGCGCCTTCGAATTTACATCATCAGCGAATAAAATGGCCCAGCATCTACACTGCTGTGAAAGTGGCTGTACTCAGTACTGTGCCATCTATTGTTAATAACTCAAGGAATAGTGGGCCTGCATTTTGTCATCCTAGTTATGTGATAAATTTTATATAATCACTTATCAGTTTAATTCAATTACAACAGTTTATATTGGTGGATGCAATATGTACTATGCTATCCATTGGAAATCACTTAAGTCCTAACAGTAGTATACGACGATTACGACGGAAAGGCCTTGAAATTTTCTTCATCAGTGAACAGAGTTACCTAACGGGTTGGATACTGTGATGATGGCTGTACTGAGTGCTGTGGCGTCATTTGCTAATAGCTCGGGGGATAATGCATCTGCGTTTCTCTCTCTAGAACGGGGGTGGAGTATACACTATCAGCGAACATATTAATCGTACGGCAACATTGGTATGCTGGAGGATGTGGTAAATACTGTACTGTCAATTGCAAATGAAACTAACCGTGACCGCACGACATATAGGTTATACAAGAATCGCGTCCGAATTTACATCATCAATGAACAAAATGGTCAATCGTCAAAATTACGGTGATGGTGGCCTTACTCAGTACAGTGTTGTAACTTGCTAATGACTCCAGGAATAGTGGACAGGCATGTAATAATTCTAGAAATTTCATAGATTTTAAATCACCATTAAAGAGTCTAATTCAACTCATAAAATGCTATATCGGCAGATGTATTACGCACGATACTGTCAATTGGAAATACAATGTCTAAAGCCCTAACCGTAATGTGCAATGGTTATGACGGAATTGCTTTTGAATTTTCATAATCAGTGAACAAAGCTCTTCAGTGGCTAGAATGCTGTGATGTAGGCAGTACTCAGTACAGTGCTGTCCTTTTTTAATTTTCTGTGCGATAATGCATCTGCTTTTGTCGATCTAGGATTGCCGTGGTAAATACACTATCAGTGGACAGGTTAATCCAACGGCAAGTTAGACCTATTGGAAAACGTACAAAATGCCGTACTGCCAACTGATATGTCACACTCTATAACCACACTATACATAGGTTATTCTCGTATCACACTCGAATTTACACCAGCAGTGAAGAAAGTTTTGCAGCGGGTACATTACCATGATGATAGCCGTACTCAGTATTGTGTTGTCAATTGCGAATGGCTCAAGGAGTAGTGGACCTGCATTTTGTCAATCTAGAAATGTTATCGATTATAAATCGCAATTGACAAATTTTATTCAACTGCTACAGTGCTATATTGGAGGATGTATTATGTACCATACTGCTAATTGTCAATAATTAAAGCCATAACCGTAATATGTAATGATTATGCCAGAATTGCTTTGTAATTTTCATTATGATTGGACAAAGCTATTGAACGACAAGAATACTGTGATGGAGGCGGTACTCAGAACTGTGTTGTGATTTTCTAATTACTCGAGGGATAATGGATATGCATTTCTCGTTCCAAAATTGTTGTGGAGTATACACCGTCAGTGGAGAGATTAATCAAACGGCAACAGTGATCTGTTGGTGGCTCAACTACGAACCGTACTCTCAACTGTAAGTGTCTATAGCCGCAAACGTAGTGTGCATTCGTTACCTTAGAATAGCCTCGGTACTTCCATCAACAGTGAAGAAAGCAGTGCAAGGTATAAAATAATGCGATGACGGCTGTACTCAGATTTGTGTTGTCAGCTTCTTATACCTCGAGGGATAATGCATTTCTGTTTTGTCATTCCAGAAGTGTCATAACATGTACATTATCATAGAACAGATGAATGCAGCGGCTGCTGTGCTCTGCTGGTGGAAGCACTGAGTACCTTGCAGACAATTGGAAATATCTCTGGACAGAGCATTACAAAGCGTTTATTACTAAAGGATTGCATTGGAATTTACATCAGCAGTGAACAAAGTAGTAGAATGGCCACATTACTGTGACGATGGCAGTACTCAGTACTGTGTTATCTGTTATATATACCTCGAGGGATAATAGATTTACACTTTTTGTTCTAGAAATGCTGCAGTGTATGCATCCTCCGTGAACAGGTTAATCCAACTGCTACACTGCTCTGCTGGTTGATGTACTAAGTACCGTAATGTCCTCTCTAATTATCTCTAGCCATAACCGTGCCGTATACAGATAATTCCAGAACTGCTTTGGAATATATGTCATCGATGGACACACTTATTCATCGGCGACAGTACTGTGACGAAGGCTGTACTCTGTACTGCGTTGACAATTGCTAACTTCTTGAGGGTAATTAATATGATCGCAGTCGTTCTAGAATTGCAAAGGAATCTAAATGATCATTCCGCATGTTAATCCAGCGGCTATAGTGCTCTGTTGGTGGCTGTATTAAGCACCGTACTGACAACTGTAATTATCCCTAGCCATAACAAATCCATACACTGAATAGTCCAGAATTTCTTTGGAATTTACAGCAGCACAGTACTGCAACCGTTGCATCACTTTGTTCGCTGATGATGCGAGTTGCAAAGCAACTTTAAAATAATCAATGCATATTATGGTTGTGGCTATAGGCATTTACAATTGACAATACGGTACTTACAACATCCACCAGCAGAGCAGTGTAGCCGCTCGAATAGTGTATTCAATGATGATATATGTACATCAGCAATTCTAGAATGAAAAAGGTCATATCCGCTGTCCCTGGAACACAAACAATTGAAAACACAGTACTGAACACAGACGTAGCCACTGTGATGTAGGCGATGAGTCATTTGTTCACTGATAAGGTAATTTCAAAATAAAATCTAGAGTAGTATGTGTATAGTACGGTAACTAGAGATGTTTACAATTGTCAGTACGGTGCTTAGCACATCCAAAAAACAGAGAACTGTTGCCGTTGGAATAATCTGATCACTTATGGTTTAAGTCCCCTAGAAGCTGTAGAGTGACAAAGCACTGATATATTTTCTCTAGTCATATCAGCGACTGACAACACAGTACAGAGTACAGCCATGATAACAGTAATCTAGCCGCCGGAATACTTTGCTCGCTCATGACGTTTATTCCAAAGTAATTCTAGAATAACGTATGTATAGTATGGTTATGACTTGTGATATTTACAATTAACATTATGGCACGTAGTACTTCTACCAACGGAGCACATTTGCAGCTCGAGCTATCAGTACACAGATGATTCATGTCCTACAACATTTCTGCAATGAGAAGCGGAGATACTTTATCCTTCGAGATATTAACGATTGAAAACGTAGTACTGAGTACAGTCATCACCACAGTAAGGTAGGCGTTGTATCAATCTGTTCACTGATGGTGTAAACCTAAAGCAATTCACCAGTAATCAACAAATACTATGGTTATTGCTAGAGATATTGCCAATTTTCAGTGCGGTACGTCGTACATCTACCTACAGAGCACTTCACCCATTTGATTAATTTGTTCAATTATGATTCAGATTCTATAACAATTATAGAATCACACAGGACAGATACATTATACATAGCGATATTAGTAATTCATAACAACTTACCGAGAACAGCTATCATCACAGTAATGTAGCCGTTGGAATACCTTGTTCTCTAACGATATATATAATAAAGTCATTCTAGAATTACCTATGCATAACACTGTTATTTCTAGTGATATTTACAATTGACAGTACGGCAGTTAGAACCTTTACCAACGGAGCACGTATTCCGTTGGGTTAATCTGCGAACTGATGATGTATACTTTCCAGCATTACCGGAATGCAAAATGAAGAGCAATTATCGTTCGAGACACTAACATTTGCCAACGCAGTCCTAAGTACAGCCATTATAACAGTATTGTAGCCTTTGTATTAATATGTTCATCGATGATATAATTCTGCAGCAATTCTAGGATAGACAATGAATGATACTGCAACAGCTATAGACATTTACGGTTGACAGCACGTTTTTGCGGACACCTACCAAAAGTCAACTGTAGCAATTGAAATAACCTGCTCAATGATGATGTAGGTTCTACAACCATTGCAGGATGACAATATAAGAATCCGTTATACATCGCGATATTGAAAATTGACAACACAGTGCTGAATACAGCCGTCACCACTGTGCTGTTGACGTTGGATCATTTGTCCGCTGATGATGTAGATACCAATGCAACTCGAGAATAATCGATGCATAGAACGGGTATGGCTAGAGATATTTACAAACGACAGTCCGTTACTCAGTACGTCCAGCAAGAGAGCACTGTTGCCGTTGGAATAGTATGTTCATTGATGACTCATATTCCCAAGCAATTCTAGAATATACATTGCATTATACGATGATCTCTATCGACGGGAGGTACTGACAGAACGGTACTCAGCACAACAGTCAAGAGATCACTATTGCCGCTGGATTTGTCTGACCACCAATTATTTATATACTTCAGCAATGCTAGAATGAAAAACGAAGGTCCATATTGTCTCGAGACCTTAACAATTGACAGCACAGTACAGAGCACGGCCATCATAACACTACATTAGCCTGTGGAATAATTTGTTCATGGCCGTATTATATTCCAAATCCATACTAGTATATTCATTGCACATTACGTTTACTATAGAAATGGCTGCGATTGACGGCACGGTACTCAGTACATCAATCAAGAGAGCACTACTGCCGATGTATTAGCCTGCTCACTGATGATCTATATCCTACAGCAATTCTAGAATGAAAAATGTAGCTCCATATTGTCTCGAGACATTAGCATATGACGACACAATACTGAGTACAGCCATAACCACAGCACTGTAGCCGTTGGACTGCTCTGTGCACTGGTGTAAATTCCAAAGGAATTCTTGGATGAAAGTACACAGATCCTTCATCACTCCGCATACCAAAAATTGGCAACACAGTACTGCATTCAGCCGCCACCACAGTACTGTAGCCGGTGGAATAATATCTGCATTGATGACTTAATTTCCAAAGCCACCCTAGAAAAATGAATGCACATCACGGTTATGCCTGGAGAAATTATCAAATGACATCACGGTACGTTGTACATGTACAAATAGATGTAGGCAGACGTTGGACTAATATGCTCACTGACGATGAATATTTAACTGCAATTTTAGAATGGCAAGAGACAGATTAATTATTCATCAGGAAACTAGTAGCTGACAACACAGCACAGAGTAGGGCCGTCATCGCGGTACTGTTGCTGATGGTTTAATTGGAACAATGATAAATTTATTTCCAAAGGCATTCTATAATAATCAATGTATTTCACGGGTGTGGCCAGAGATATGTGCAACTGACGTCATAGTGCTTAGTACATCCACCAGCAGAGCACTGCAGCCACAGGATTAATCTGTTCAATGATTATTTTGAGTATTATAGCACTTGTGGAATGACAAAAGGTAGATGAACTATCCCTCGACATATTAACAACTGACAACAGAATACCGATTGCAGCCATCGTCTCGGTCCTGTAGCCGTTGCATTAGCTTGCTTATTGATGATTTAACTTCCGCTGCCTTTGTGGAATAATCAATAAATTTTTCGGTTCTGGCTAGAGGTCTTAACAATTGATATTACGGTACTTTGTACACCCATGAGCAGAGCTCTATAGACTACGGATTAACCTGTTCAATGATGACTTGACTCATATAGCAATTCTACAACTACAAAGGGCAGATCCATTAAACCTGGGGCTATTGACAATTGAAAGCAAAGCAGTGACCACAGCCACAATGACAACAATGTAGCCGTTGGACTACGTTGTTCACGGATGTAAATTCCAAAGCAATCCTTGACTGACAATACACAGGTCCACCGTCCATCGACGTAATAACAATTGACATCACAGTACCTATTACAGCCGACATCTCGGTCCTGTAGCCGTTGTATTAATTTGCTCATGGATAATTCAAGTTCCATAGCCTCTCTGGAATAACCAATGTATAGCACGGTTATGCCTAGAGAAATTTACACCTGACATTACGCTGCATAGTACAGCCATCAGCAGAGCACTGTAGCCTTTGGATTAGTCTGTTCATTGATGACTTAGATTTTATAAGAAGTATAGGATGTCATAAGAAATGTCAATTACCTCTGGAGATATTAGCAATTGACAACACATTGCAGAGTGCTGCCATAATCACTGTAATGTAGCCGAAGGATTAATTTGTCTCTTGGTGATTTAAGATCAAAGGACAATATAGGATAATCAACGCATAGTACATTTATGGCTTGGTATATTTAGTATTGTGTGTACGGTAGGGAGTACATAGTGCTACAGCGCTCGGTTACAGTTGGATTAATGTTCTCACTGATGATTTATATCCTCCTGCGATTCTAGATGGCAATTGACAGATCATTTCTCCTTCGGGATATTAGCCATTGTGAGCAGTACAATGCGAAGCAATCATCACGATACTTTAGCCGCTGGGAGACCTTGTTCATTGACGATACATGTTCCAGAGACATTCTAGAAAAATGAATATATAGTATCGTTATGTCTAGAGATATTTGCAACTGACATTACGGTGCTCAGTATATCCACCAGATGAGCACTCTAGCCTTTGAAATGATCTGGAAAATAGTGATTTTGGTTCTATAACAATTCTAGAATGACAAAGGACAGATCCACCTTCTCTCGAGATATTAACAATCGACAAAACTCTACAGAGTACAGCAATCATCACATCACTGTAGCCGTTGTACTACTTTGTTCACTGATGTAAATTAAATAGCTATTCTTGCATGACAATACACGGAAACATCATCCCGCGACACATTCACAATAGACAGCTCAATACTGAGTACATCCATCATCACTTTACTGCAGCTGTTGGTTTATATTGTTCATAGGTGACTTATATACCTGAGCAAATCTAAATTAATCAATGATTCTTGCGGTAATGTATAGTGACGTTTACATCCGACATTACGTTATTTTATACATACACCGTCTGAGCATTGTAGCCATTGAATTAATGTGATCGATGATGATTTAGATTCAGCAGCACATCTAGGAAGACAAAGGACTTCTCCATTAGTCCTCGAGATATAAGCAATCAACAACACTGTACTGAGTGTAGCCATCATCACAGTAATGTAGCAGTTGGAATAAATAGTACCTTGATGTTTTAAATTACACTGCAATGATGTAAAAATTAATGTACATGGCGTTTATGGCTAGAAATGCTTTCAGGTAACAGTGTGGTACCCAGTACGTCCACGAAAAGAGCCCTGTTGTAGATGGAAAATTCTGTCCACTCATGATACGAATTCTACTGCTATTCTAGAATGACAGTAGGCAAATCATTTCTCCCTCTGGAAATTAGCAATTGACAACACAGTACAAAGTGAAGCAATCACCACAGCACTGTAGCCGTTGGATTAACTAGTACCTTGACGATATAGGTTTCGCATCCATTCTAGAGTAATCAATGTATAGTACCGTTATGGCTAGAGGTAACTGCAACTGACATTACAGAGCTTTACATATCAGCCAGGTGTGTACTCAAGCCTTTGGAATAATCTTTAAAGTCATGATTTAGATTTCATAGCAATTCGGAGATGACAAACGACAAATCACTTGTCCCTGGAAATATTCGCACGTGACATCGCAGTTCTGAGTACAGCATTCATCCAATTAATGCAGCCGTTGGTTTAATTTGTCCATTGATGATTAAGATACTTATGCCATTCTAGAATGGTCAACGTAAGGTATGGTTGTGGCTAGAGATGTGTACAATTGACAATGCCATACCAAGTACATCTATCAAGAGAGCAGGATTGCTGTTGGATTAGGGTGTTCACCGGTGATTTATGAACTACAGCAATTCTGGAGTGAACAACGTAGGTCCATAATCCCTCGAGATATTAAAAATTGACAACGCAGTTCTGAGTACAGGAATCATCACAGTAATGTAACCGTTGAATAGCTATGTACATCGATGACGTAAGTTACACAGCCGTTCTAGAATGATCAATGTGTAGTACGATTATAGATGGTTATATTTACAATTGAGAGCACAGAACTCTGTTCATCCACGAAAAGAGCACTGTTGCCGATGGAATAACCTGGCAAATGATGCTTTAAGTCCCACTGCTATTCTAGAGTGACGAACGACAGATCGTTTTCCATCGAATTCTTGCCAATTCCAACACAGTACTGAGTACAGCCGTCATCGCGGCACTGCACCCGTTGTTCTATACTGCTCACTGATGTAAATTCGAAGGAATTTCTGGAATGACAGTCCACAGATCCATTTCCCCTCGATATATTAACAATCGACAGCACAGTACTGAGTTCAGCCATCGTCACTGTACTGCAGCCGATGGATTAACATGTCCACTGATGGTGAGAGTTCTAGAGCAATTATAGAATAATCCATGTATGGTAGTGTTATGGCGAGAGATACTTACGACAGCCAGAACGGTACTTGGTACATACTCAAATAGTGCTCGATAGCGGTTGGAGTAGAATGCTAACTGATGACCTCCATTTTAACGTAGTGCTAGAAGGACAAAGCACTGTTCCTTCATCCCTCGGAAATTGTCAATTGACAACGAAGTAGAAAGTGCAGCAATCATCACGGTACTATAACCGTTGTATTACTTTGTCCATTGATCACCTATATTCCGCAGCCATTCTAGAGTAGTCAATGTATAGTACGGTTATGGTTACAGATATTTGCGACTCTCTCTACAGTGCTAAGTACAGCCATCACCGCAGCACTGAAGCCGCTGTAATACATTGATCAGTTAGGTAAGCTCCAAAGCAATTCCAATATTACAATACGCAGATACATCATCCGTCGTCATATTAACAACTGACAGCACAGTACTGGTACAGCCATCATCACGGTACGGTAGCCGTTGGATTACTTTCTCCATTAGTGATTTGAATTCACCAGCCGCACTTGAATAATCAATGTATAGACAGGTTATGACTAGAGACATTTGCAACTGATATTACGGTGCGTATGGCAACAATCAGCAGAGCACTGCGGCCACTGGATTAATGTGTTCAACGATGATCTCTATTCCAGAGTAATTCTAGAATGACAAAAAGCAAACCCATTAAACGTCGAAATATGAAAAATTTGCAGCGCATTATTTGGTGCAGCCATCATAACTGCACCATAGCCGTTTGATTTATTTGATCATTTAAGAAATAAATTTCACAGTCAATCTAGAATTGTCAATGTATATTACTAATTTCGCTAGAGATATTTGCAACTGACAGTACGGAGAGCCGCACTTCCATCAACAGGGCACAGTTTACGTTGGATAAGTCTGTTCACGGGTTATTTATATTCTACAGCAACACTAGAATAAAAAATACAGATCCAGTATACCACGAGGTATTAAAAACTGACCACACAATGTTGAGTACTACCATCGTTAAGGTATAGGAGACGTTGGATTAACTTCCTCATCGAAGATATAAATTCCGCAGCCATTCTAGAATAATCCATGTACAGTTAGGCTGTGGCTAGAGATATGTACAATTGACGGTACGGTACTCAGTACATCCATCAAAACAGCACAGTGTCCGTTAGTCTAAGCTCTTCAGTGACTATTTATATTCTACTGCAATTCTAGAATGGCAAAGAACTGGCCTACAATCGCCCGAGATATTAAAAATAGACGAAACAGCACTGAGTACAGCCATCATCTCAGTACCTTAGAGTTTGGGCAAATTTGTTCACGTACAACTTAAGTTTAACGGCAATTCCAGAGTGATCAATGTATGGTACGGTTATGGCAACATATATTTACAATCGACGATAGGGTACTTAGTACATCAACAGCAACTCTAGAATGATAAAAAACTGACCCGTTATTGCTCGAGATATTTACAATTGATGTCACAATTCTGAGTGCAGCCATCGCCACAGTACTATAGACGTTGGACTAGTTCGTTCACTGATAACGTAAATTTAACAGCATCTCAAGAATGATAAATGTATAGAACGGTTATGGCCACAGATATTTAAAATTGACAGTACGGTACATAGCACATCCGTCGACAGAGCTCTGTAGCCGTAATCTAATCCCGCCCAATGATTACATGGATTCTATAGCAACCGCCGAATGACAAAGGACGGTCCGTTACAGCTCGAGATATTAACGTCTGCCATTACGTCACTGAGTACATCCATCGTCAGAGTACTGCAGCCGTCAATTAATCTTTTCACTGATGGTATATATTGCATAGTATTTCTTGAATGATCCATCTATACATCCGTTATGGATTGAGATATTTACAATTCCCTGTACGGTAGTCGGTACTTCCGCCAATAGAGCACTGCAGCCATTGTATTAATCCGTTCAGTGATGATTTAAATTCGGCTGTAGTTCTGGAATAATAAATGTATACATAAGTTATGGATAGAGGTAATAACAATTTCCAATACGGTAGTTGATACGTTCACGAATGTAGCACTGGAACCAACGGATTTATATGTAGAGTGTTATACATCGACTAACCAAAATATACTTCTGAATTTAAACAACCGCTGAACAGTTTAATCCGTCGTCTACGGCACTTCGTCGGCGGATGTACTAACTACTGCACCGGGAATTTTGTGTATCAGCAGCCATAACTGATGTATAAATTGATAATTCTAGATCTACTGTGGAATTTAAATTATCGCGGAAAAAATTAGTCCAACTACTACAGTTCTCTGTTGAGGGATGCACAGACTACCGCACTCGGAGTTGCAAATACGTCTAGCCATAACAGATGTATACATTGATTGTTCTTGAGCTACGGTCGAATATACGTCATCAAAGGACAATTTAATCCAGCGGCTACTGTACAGTGATTGTGGCTGTACCCAGTTCTGCTTCGTCACTTGCTAATGGCGAGAGCGTCAATGGGTCAGTCCTATGGCATTCTAGGATAGCAATAGTATCTGTCAAATTGTCATTTCAGTCCTATGGCATTCTAGGATAGCAATAGTATCTAACCCACCACTGAAAATATTATTCCAACGGCCACAATGATCTGCTGGTGCATGTACCTTATACGGTACTGGAAATTGTAAACGTCTCTAGACGAAACGGACGTATTTAATAATCAGAACTGCTGTGGAAATTAAGTCATAACTGTAGAGATTAATCCAGCTGCTGCGGTACTGTTATGACGGCTCTACTCTGCACTGTTATGTCAATTGTAAATATCTCAAGCTGTAACGGAACTGCCTTTTATCATTCTGGAGCTGCTATAGAATAAACCTCATCCCTGATTAGGTTAATCCAACGGCTACAGTGCTCTATTGACGGATGTACTCACAACAGTACTGTCAGCTGTAAATATCTCTAGCCATACCAGCACTTTATATTGATTACTCCAGACTTTCTTTGGAATTAACATCATCAGTGCACAATTTAGTCCAACGACTACAATACTGTGACGATTGCAGTACTCAGTACTACGTTGTCAATTGATATCTCGAACAGTAATGGATCTGTACTTTGTCACTCTAGAATTGCTATACAATCTAAATTATCATTGAACAGGTCAATCCAACGGCTACAGTGATCTGTTGCTGGACGTTCTAGGAACTGTACTGTCAACTGTAAATATCCCTTGCCATAACCAAACTATACATCGACTGCCCTAGACTTGATTTGGAATTTAAAACGTTACTGAACTGGTTAATCCAGCTACTACTGTAGTTCACCGTTGTATGCACCAACTACTGTACAGGTAATTGTAGATATCTCTAGCCTTAACTGCTGTATACACTGATTATTCTTGAACTACTGTAGAATTAAAGTCACCACTTAACAGATTGATCCGACGGCTAAAGTACTGTTATGGTAGATGTTCTCAGTACTGTTTCGACAGTTTTTATATTCTCGAGAGGTAATGGGTCCCTTGCCACTCTGGAATTGCAAAAGGACTTAAATCATTACTGAGCAGATCAATCCAACAGCTACAGTGCTCTGTAGATGGATGCACTTAGAAATGTTTTAGCATTTACAAATATCCCTAGCCATAACCGACAATTCATTGATCATTCTAGAATTGTTTGGCAAATTTATATCATCACTGAACAAATTATTCCAGCGGTTGAAGTTCTGTGATGATGGCTGTACTCAATACTGTATCGTCACTTGTTAATTTCTCTAGCCATGGTGGGTCAGATCTTTGTCACTCTAGAACTGCAATAGGATATAAGACATCACCGAAGAGATTAATCCAATGGCTAGATTGCACTGCTGATGGAAGTACTATGTATCGTACTGTCATGTGTAAATATGACTAACGAAAACCGTACTATCTATTGACGATTCTAGAATTGCTGTCAAACTTAAATTATCAGTGAAGACGTTAGTCCACTTGTAAAGTTACTGTAATGATGGGTGTACTAAGTAACGTTTCGTCAATTTTTAATATCTCGAGCGATAATGGGTCAGTCCTTTGTTACTCCAGGATTGCTATACGATATAAGACAACTCTGAACAGACTAATCTAATGGCTACAATGATCTGCTGGTTGATGAACCCAATACCGTACTGTGAAATGTAAATACTTCTAGCCACGTCTGATGCATAGATTGGTTATTCTGGAACCACTGTGGAATTTACGCCGTTAGTGAAGAAATTAATCCAGCGGCTACAGTACTCTGATTATGGCTGTAAATAGTACTGAGTGGTTAGTTGTTAATATCTCGAGCTGTATAGTATCTGTCTTTTCTCATTCCAGAATTGCAACAGAAACCAAATCATCATTGAACAGATTAATCCAACGGCTACAGTGCACTATTGATGGATGCACCAAGTATCGTTCTGTCAATTGTAAATATCTCTAGCAATATCCTTACTCTGCATTGAATATTCCAGAATTGCTGCTAAATTTAATTGATCAGTGAAGAAATTAATCCAACGGCTTATGTACCCTAATGACGGCTGTACTCTCGACTGTTTCGTCACTTGCTAATTTCTCCAGCCATAACCTATTCGTCTTTTGTCATTCTAGAAATGCAATAAATTCCGAATCACCGTTGAACATGTTAATCCAACGGCTGCAGCGCACTGCTGATGGATGTAACGTGTTCCGTACTGCCATTTGTAAATATCTCTATACATATCCGTAGTATACATTGTGTATTCCATAATTGCTATGGAATTCACATTATCAGAGAATAAGGTAATTCAACGGCTACAGTACGTTTACATTACCTGTAATCAATATTGTGTTCTCAATAGTTAATGCCTCGAGGTATAATGGATCTGCATTTTCCACTCTAGAATTTCTGTACAATATACGTCTTCAGTGAGCAGATTTATCCAACTGCTACAGTGCTCTGTTGGTGTATGTACTAAGTACGGTAGTCTCAATTGTAAATATCGCTAGCCGTAACCATACAATACATTGATTACTCTAGAATTGCTGTAGGCATTATATCATCAGTGAACAAATTAATGCAACGCATACGCTACTGTGATGATGACTGTACTCAGTACTGTGATGTCAATTGTTGATACGTCGAGGGATAATGGATCTGTGTTTCCACATTCCAGAATTGCTCGGAAACTTAGATCGTCATTGGGCAGATTACAACAACGGCTACAGGTCTCCGTTGGAGGATGTACTTCATACCATAACGTTATTTGTAAATATCCCTATCCATTACTCTTCTATACAGAGATCATTTTGGAATTGCTGGAAGATTCAATACATGTGTAAAGAAATTAGTCCAACGTTAGGAGTTATGTGATGATAGCTGTATCCAGATCTGCTATGTCAATTGTTAATGCCTGGCGAGGTAATTGATCGGTATGGTGATATTCCGGAATTGCTATAGAACGTAAGTCATCATTGAACAGATTAATCCAACGGCTGCAGTACTTTATCGGTGGATGCATCAACTATCGTACTGGGAATTGTAAATATCATCAGCCATAACTGATATATGCATAGATTATTCGATAACTAATCTGGAAATTAAACCGTCAGTGAAGAGCTTAATCAACCTACTGCAATACCGTGAAGATGGCTGAGCGAAGTGCCGTATGCAACAGTGCTCTGTTGGTGTATGTACCACGTACCGTACTGTCAATTGTAAATATCGCATGCCGTAACCGTATTGTACCTTGATGATTCCATAAATGCTTCTGGAATTTACACCAACTGCGAACATATTCATCCAACTACCACGGTACTGTGTTGATGACTGTACTCAGTAGTGTATTGCCAATAGTATATATCTCTAGGGATAATGTATCTGTATTACTTCATTATAGAATTGCTGCAGAACATAATTCACCAATACACAGAGTAACCCAACAGATACAGTGCTTCGTTTTTGTATGTCCTACATATTATATTTTCCTACAATATCACTAGCGATAACCGTACTATAAGTTGATTATTCTAGAATTGCTTTGGAAATAAGATGACCACTGAAATCATAAATCCAACGGCTACAGTGCTCTCTTGGTGGATGTACCAGCTACCGTACTGTGGATTGTAAATATCTCTGTCCATAATTGATGTACACATTGATTATTCTAGAACTACAGCGGAACTTATATCATCACCGCTCAGATTATTCCAGCGGCAACAGTACTGTGATAGTGGCAGTACATCCTACCGAGTTGTCAGTTGTTAGTACCTTGAGCTATAACGGATGTTCCCTTTCTGATTCTAGAATCGACACAGAATACATGTCATTATTGACCAGATCAATACAAAGGGTACTGTGATCTGTTGATAAATCTACTATGACCGGTGCTGTAAGTCTTAAATATCCCTAGACATTACTGTGTTATTCGTCGACTACCCTAAACTTGCATTTAAATTTAAACCATCACTGTATATATTAGTCCAACGGCTACAGTACTCCATCGGAAGAAATAACAACTACCCTACTGGGAATTGTAAACGTCAGCAATCATAACTAACGTGTACATTGATCATTCTAGAACAACTGTGGAATTCAAGTCATCAGTGAATGGATTAATACAACATCTCCAGTAACGTTGTGGAGGCCGCACTCAGTACGCGTATGTCTATTGTTAATATCTCGAACGATAACAGATCTCTCTTTTGTAGTTCTGCAATTGCTATAGGATTTAAGCCATCATCGTACCGGTTAATCGAGCGGCTACGGCGCTCCTGTGATGGATGTATTAAGTACCGTACCGTCAATTGTAAATAACTCTAGCCATAACCGCACTATACATTGATTATTCTAGAATTGCTGTCAAATTTAATTTTAAGTGAAGAAATTAGCCCATCGACTAAAGCAATCTGATGGTGGATCTAATCGGCAGTGTTATGCCAATTGTTAATATCTCGAGCCATAACGGATCTGTCTTTTGTGATTCCAGAACTGCCATATAATCTAAATCGTCATTGAACAGGTCAAAGTAACGTCAGCAGTACCCTATTGGTGGATGTACCAACTACCGTACAGTGAATTTTTAATATCTCTAGCCATGTCTGATGTATACATTGATCATTCTAGAACTAATATGGAACTTGAAGCATCACTGATCTGGTTAGTCCAACGGCTTCAGTACTGTGATGATGGCTGTAAATAGGACTGAGTTTTCAGTTGTCCATACCTCGAGCTATAACGGATCTCTCCTTTCTGATTCTAGAACAGGTCAATTCAAAGGTTGCAGTGCTCTGTTGACATACGTACTAGAAGTCGTACTGTCAATTGTAAATATCTCCAGACTTAACCGTGTTATATATCGACTCCCCGACACTTGCCTTTGAATTTGAAACATCAGTGGACAGATTAATCTGACGACTGCAGTACTTTTTCGGCTGGTGTACAAACTAGCGTACTGTGAATTGGAAATATCAGCAGCCACAACTGATGTATGCATAAATTATTCTAGAGCAACTGTGGAATTCATATCACCACTGAACAAATTTATCCAACGGCTGCAGTAATGTGATGATGGCTGTATTCAGTACCCTTATGTCATTTACTAATATCTCGAGCCAACATGGCTCTGTCTTTTGTCATTCTGCAATTCATACAAACACATAAACGTCAAAGTACAGGTCTATCCAACGGTTACATTGCTCTGCTAATCGATGTACCGAGCACCGTGCTGTCAATTGTAAATATCTTTAGACGTAAACTTATTATACATTGATTACACTAGAATTGCTGTAAAATTTACAAACAAATTTACGAACAAATTAGTACAGCGGCTAAAGTACCCTGATGATGGCTGTACTCAGAACTGTTTCGTCAATTGACAATGTCTCGAGCGATAATGGGTCAGTCCTTCGTCATTCTAGAATTGTAATAGCATATATACCATCTCTGAGCATATTATTCCAATGGCTACACTGCTCTATTCGTGGATGTACCAACTACCGTAATGAGAACTGTAAATACATTTAGGCATAGCTGATGTAAACATTGATTATTCCAGAGACCCCGTGGTATGTAATTTTTCGGTGAACGGATTAATCCAACGGCTACTGTGCTGTATTGGTGGATGCGCCAACTACTGTATCGGTAATTGTAAATATCTTTATCTACAACTGATGCATACATTGATTACTCTAGAACTATTGTGAAAGATATGTGATAAGTGAACAAATTAATCCAACTGCTACAGTGCTGTAATGATGGCTGTACATAGTACTGAGTTGTAAGTTGTTAATGTCTCGAGCTATAACCGATCTGTCTTTTCCCATTCTATAGTTGCTACAGAATCCAAGTCGCCATTGAACAGATCAATCCAACGGCTCCAGTAATTTGTCGACAGATGTATTAAGAACCTTACAGACAATTGTAAACGTCTCTAGCTATAACCATACTATACAACGACTACCCTAAACTTGCTTTGCAATTTGTTCCATAACTGAGCAGACAAATCCAACGACTTCAGTAATTTTTCGATGGATGTACCAACTAACGTACTTGGAGTTGCATATATCTCTAGCTATAACTGATGTATATGTAGATTATACTAGAACCACTGTGGAATTTACATTGTCAGTGAACAGATAATTCCAACGGCTGCAGTACTGCGCTAATGGCTGATCTCAGTACGGTTATGACAATTGTTATTATCTTGAGCTTCGACGGATCTGCCTTTTGTCATTCCAGAAGTGCTGAGGAATCCATATCATCATTGAACACGTTCATCCAATGGCTACAGTACTTAGTACATAGATGTACCGTGTACCATACTGTGAACCGTAATTGCCTGTAGCCATAACCGTGCCATACATTGATTACTCCAGAATTGTTGTTAAAGATATATTATCAGTGTACAAAATAGTCCGAGGCCCAATATAATGCGATGGCGGCTCTGGTCCGTTACAGCTCGAGATATTAACGTCTGCCATTACGTCACTGAGTACATCCATCGTCAGAGTACTGCAGCCGTCAATTAATCTTTTCACTGATGGTATATATTGCATAGTATTTCTTGAATGATCCATCTATACATCCGTTATGGATTGAGATATTTACAATTCCCTGTACGGTAGTCGGTACTTCCGCCAATAGAGCACTGCAGCCATTGTATTAATCCGTTCAGTGATGATTTAAATTCGGCTGTAGTTCTGGAATAATAAATGTATACATAAGTTATGGATAGAGGTAATAACAATTTCCAATACGGTAGTTGATACGTTCACGAATGTAGCACTGGAACCAACGGATTTATATGTAGAGTGTTATACATCGACTAACCAAAATATACTTCTGAATTTAAACAACCGCTGAACAGTTTAATCCGTCGTCTACGGCACTTCGTCGGCGGATGTACTAACTACTGCACCGGGAATTTTGTGTATCAGCAGCCATAACTGATGTATACATTGATAATTCTAGATCTACTGTGGAATTTAAATTATCGCGGAAAAAATTAGTCCAACTACTACAGTTCTCTGTTGAGGGATGCACAGACTACCGCACTCGGAGTTGCAAATACGTCTAGCCATAACAGATGTATACATTGATTGTTCTTGAGCTACGGTCGAATATACGTCATCAAAGGACAATTTAATCCAGCGGCTACTGTACAGTGATTGTGGCTGTACCCAGTTCTGCTTCGTCACTTGCTAATGGCGAGAGCGTGAATGGGTCAGTCCTATGGCATTCTAGGATAGCAATAGTATCTAACCCACCACTGAAAATATTATTCCAACGGCCACAATGATCTGCTGGTGCATGTACCTTATACGGTACTGGAAATTGTAAACGTCTCTAGACGAAACGGACGTATTTAATAATCAGAACTGCTGTGGAAATTAAGTCATAACTGTAGAGATTAATCCAGCTGCTGCGGTACTGTTATGACGGCTCTACTCTGCACTGTTATGTCAATTGTAAATATCTCAAGCTGTAACGGAACTGCCTTTTATCATTCTGGAGCTGCTATAGAATAAACCTCATCCCTGATTAGGTTAATCCAACGGCTACAGTGCTCTATTGACAGATGTACACACAACAGTACTGTCAGCTGTAAATATCTCTAGCCATACCAGCACTTTATATTGATTACTCCAGACTTTCTTTGGAATTAACATCATCAGTGCACAATTTAGTCCAACGACTACAATACTGTGACGATTGCAGTACTCAGTACTACGTTGTCAATTGATATCTCGAACAGTAATGGATCTGTACTTTGTCACTCTAGAATTGCTATACAATCTAAATTATCATTGAACAGGTCAATCCAACGGCTACAGTGATCTGTTGCTGGACGTTCTAGGAACTGTACTGTCAACTGTAAATATCCCTTGCCATAACCAAACTATACATCGACTGCCCTAGACTTGATTTGGAATTTAAAACGTTACTGAACTGGTTAATCCAGCTACTACTGTAGTTCACCGTTGTATGCACCAACTACTGTACAGGTAATTGTAGATATCTCTAGCCTTAACTGCTGTATACACTGATTATTCTTGAACTACTGTAGAATTAAAGTCACCACTTAACAGATTGATCCGACGGCTAAAGTACTGTTATGGTAGATGTTCTCAGTACTGTTTCGACAGTTTTTATATTCTCGAGAGGTAATGGGTCCCTTGCCACTCTGGAATTGCAAAAGGACTTAAATCATTACTGAGCAGATCAATCCAACAGCTACAGTGCTCTGTAGATGGATGCACTTAGAAATGTTTTAGCATTTACAAATATCCCTAGCCATAACCGACAATTCATTGATCATTCTAGAATTGTTTGGCAAATTTATATCATCACTGAACAAATTATTCCAGCGGTTGAAGTTCTGTGATGATGGCTGTACTCAATACTGTATCGTCACTTGTTAATTTCTCTAGCCATGGTGGGTCAGATCTTTGTCACTCTAGAACTGCAATAGGATATAAGACATCACCGAAGAGATTAATCCAATGGCTAGATTGCACTGCTGATGGAAGTACTATGTATCGTACTGTCATGTGTAAATATGACTAACGAAAACCGTACTATCTATTGACGATTCTAGAATTGCTGTCAAACTTAAATTATCAGTGAAGACGTTAGTCCACTTGTAAAGTTACTGTAATGATGGGTGTACTAAGTAACGTTTCGTCAATTTTTAATATCTCGAGCGATAATGGGTCAGTCCTTTGTTACTCCAGGATTGCTATACGATATAAGACAACTCTGAACAGACTAATCTAATGGCTACAATGATCTGCTGGTTGATGAACCCAATACCGTACTGTGAAATGTAAATACTTCTAGCCACGTCTGATGCATAGATTGGTTATTCTGGAACCACTGTGGAATTTACGCCGTTAGTGAAGAAATTAATCCAGCGGCTACAGTACTCTGATTATGGCTGTAAATAGTACTGAGTGGTTAGTTGTTAATATCTCGAGCTGTATAGTATCTGTCTTTTCTCATTCCAGAATTGCAACAGAAACCAAATCATCATTGAACAGATTAATCCAACGGCTACAGTGCACTATTGATGGATGCACCAAGTATCGTTCTGTCAATTGTAAATATCTCTAGCAATATCCTTACTCTGCATTGAATATTCCAGAATTGCTGCTAAATTTAATTGATCAGTGAAGAAATTAATCCAACGGCTTATGTACCCTAATGACGGCTGTACTCTCGACTGTTTCGTCACTTGCTAATTTCTCCAGCCATAACCTATTCGTCTTTTGTCATTCTAGAAATGCAATAAATTCCGAATCACCGTTGAACATGTTAATCCAACGGCTGCAGCGCACTGCTGATGGATGTAACGTGTTCCGTACTGCCATTTGTAAATATCTCTATACATATCCGTAGTATACATTGTGTATTCCATAATTGCTATGGAATTCACATTATCAGAGAATAAGGTAATTCAACGGCTACAGTACGTTTACATTACCTGTAATCAATATTGTGTTCTCAATAGTTAATGCCTCGAGGTATAATGGATCTGCATTTTCCACTCTAGAATTTCTGTACAATATACGTCTTCAGTGAGCAGATTTATCCAACTGCTACAGTGCTCTGTTGGTGTATGTACTAAGTACGGTAGTCTCAATTGTAAATATCGCTAGCCGTAACCATACAATACATTGATTACTCTAGAATTGCTGTAGGCATTATATCACCAGTGAAAAAATTAATGCAACGCATACGCTACTGTGATGATGACTGTACTCAGTACTGTGATGTCAATTGTTGATACGTCGAGGGATAATGGATCTGTGTTTCCACATTCCAGAATTGCTCGGAAACTTAGATCGTCATTGGGCAGATTACAACAACGGCTACAGGTCTCCGTTGGAGGATGTACTTCATACCATAACGTTATTTGTAAATATCCCTATCCATTACTCTTCTATACAGAGATCATTTTGGAATTGCTGGAAGATTCAATACATGTGTAAAGAAATTAGTCCAACGTTAGGAGTTATGTGATGATAGCTGTATCCAGATCTGCTATGTCAATTGTTAATGCCTGGCGAGGTAATTGATCGGTATGGTGATATTCCGGAATTGCTATAGAACGTAAGTCATCATTGAACAGATTAATCCAACGGCTGCAGTACTTTATCGGTGGATGCATCAACTATCGTACTGGGAATTGTAAATATCATCAGCCATAACTGATATATGCATAGATTATTCGATAACTAATCTGGAAATTAAACCGTCAGTGAAGAGCTTAATCAACCTACTGCAATACCGTGAAGATGGCTGAGCGAAGTGCCGTATGCAACAGTGCTCTGTTGGTGTATGTACCACGTACCGTACTGTCAATTGTAAATATCGCATGCCGTAACCGTATTGTACCTTGATGATTCCATAAATGCTTCTGGAATTTACACCAACTGCGAACATATTCATCCAACTACCACGGTACTGTGTTGATGGCTGTACTCAGTAGTGTATTGCCAATAGTATATATCTCTAGGGATAATGTATCTGTATTACTTCATTATAGAATTGCTGCAGAACATAATTCACCAATACACAGAGTAACCCAACAGATACAGTGCTTCGTTTTTGTATGTCTTACATATTATATTTTCCTACAATATCTCTAGCGATAACCGTACTATAAGTTGATTATTCGAGAATTGCTTTGGAAATAAGATGACCACTGAGATCATAAATCCAACGGCTACAGTGCTCTCTTGGTGGATGTATCAGCTACCGTACTGTGGATTGTATATATCTCTGTCCATAACTGATGTACACATTGATTATTCTAGAACTACAGTGGAATTTATATCATCACCGCTCAGATTATTCCAGCGGCAACAGTACTGTGATAGTGGCAGTACATACTACCGAGTTGCCAGTTGTTAGTACCTTGAGCTATAACGGATGTCCCCTTTCTGATTCTAGAATCGACACAGAATACATGTCATTATTGACCAGATCAGTAAAAAGGGTACTGTGATCTGTTGATAAATCTATGACCCGTGCTGTAAGTCTTAAATATCCCTAGAAATTACTGTGTAATTCGTCGACTACCCTAAACTTGCATTTAAATTTAAACCATCACTGTATATATTAGTCCAACGGCTACAGTACTCCATCGGAAGAAATAACAACTACCCTACTGGGAATTGTAAACGTCAGCAATCATAGCTGACGTGTACATTGATCATTCTAGAACAACTGTGGAATTCAAGTCATCAGTGAATGGATTAATACAACATCTCCAGTAACGTTGTGGAGGCCGCACTCAGTACGCGTATGTCTATTGTTAATATCTCGAACGATAACAGATCTCTCTTTTGTAGTTCTGCAATTGCTATAGGATTTAAGCCATCATCGTACCGGTTAATCGAGCGGCTACGGCGCTCCTGTGATGGATGTATTAAGTACCGTACCGTCAATTGTAAATAACTCTAGCCATAACCGCACTATACATTGATTATTCTAGAATTGCTGTCAAATTTAATTTTAAGTGAAGAAATTAGCCCATCGACTAAAGCAATCTGATGGTGGATCTAATCGGCAGTGTTATGCCAATTGTTAATATCTCGAGCCATAACGGATCTGTCTTTTGTGATTCCAGAACTGCCATATAATCTAAATCGTCATTGAACAGGTCAAAGTAACGTCAGCAGTACCCTATTGGTGGATGTACCAACTACCGTACAGTGAATTTTTAATATCTCTAGCCATGTCTGATGTATACATTGATCATTCTAGAACTAATATGGAACTTGAAGCATCACTGATCTGGTTAGTCCAACGGCTTCAGTACTGTGATGATGGCTGTAAATAGGACTGAGTTTTCAGTTGTCCATACCTCGAGCTATAACGGATCTCTCCTTTCTGATTCTAGAACAGGTCAATTCAAAGGTTGCAGTGCTCTGTTGACATACGTACTAGAAGTCGTACTGTCAATTGTAAATATCTCCAGACTTAACCGTGTTATATATCGACTCCCCGACACTTGCCTTTGAATTTGAAACATCAGTGGACAGATTAATCTGACGACTGCAGTACTTTTTCGGCTGGTGTACAAACTAGCGTACTGTGAATTGGAAATATCAGCAGCCACAACTGATGTATGCATAAATTATTCTAGAGCAACTGTGGAATTCATATCACCACTGAACAAATTTATCCAACGGCTGCAGTAATGTGATGATGGCTGTATTCAGTACCCTTATGTCATTTACTAATATCTCGAGCCAACATGGCTCTGTCTTTTGTCATTCTGCAATTCATACAAACACATAAACGTCAAAGTACAGGTCTATCCAACGGTTACATTGCTCTGCTAATCGATGTACCGAGCACCGTGCTGTCAATTGTAAATATCTTTAGACGTAAACTTATTATACATTGATTACACTAGAATTGCTGTAAAATTTACAAACAAATTTACGAACAAATTAGTACAGCGGCTAAAGTACCCTGATGATGGCTGTACTCAGAACTGTTTCGTCAATTGACAATGTCTCGAGCGATAATGGGTCAGTCCTTCGTCATTCTAGAATTGTAATAGCATATATACCATCTCTGAGCATATTATTCCAATGGCTACACTGCTCTATTCGTGGATGTACCAACTACCGTAATGAGAACTGTAAATACATTTAGGCATAGCTGATGTAAACATTGATTATTCCAGAGACCCCGTGGTATGTAATTTTTCGGTGAACGGATTAATCCAACGGCTACTGTGCTGTATTGGTGGATGCGCCAACTACTGTATCGGTAATTGTAAATATCTTTATCTACAACTGATGCATACATTGATTACTCTAGAACTATTGTGAAAGATATGTGATAAGTGAACAAATTAATCCAACTGCTACAGTGCTGTAATGATGGCTGTACATAGTACTGAGTTGTAAGTTGTTAATGTCTCGAGCTATAACCGATCTGTCTTTTCCCATTCTATAGTTGCTACAGAATCCAAGTCGCCATTGAACAGATCAATCCAACGGCTCCAGTAATTTGTCGACAGATGTATTAAGAACCTTACAGACAATTGTAAACGTCTCTAGCTATAACCATACTATACAACGACTACCCTAAACTTGCTTTGCAATTTGTTCCATAACTGAGCAGACAAATCCAACGACTTCAGTAATTTTTCGATGGATGTACCAACTAACGTACTTGGAGTTGCATATATCTCTAGCTATAACTGATGTATATGTAGATTATACTAGAACCACTGTGGAATTTACATTGTCAGTGAACAGATAATTCCAACGGCTGCAGTACTGCGCTAATGGCTGATCTCAGTACGGTTATGACAATTGTTATTATCTTGAGCTTCGACGGATCTGCCTTTTGTCATTCCAGAAGTGCTGAGGAATCCATATCATCATTGAACACGTTCATCCAATGGCTACAGTACTTAGTACATAGATGTACCGTGTACCATACTGTGAACCGTAATTGCCTGTAGCCATAACCGTGCCATACATTGATTACTCCAGAATTGTTGTTAAAGATATATTATCAGTGTACAAAATAGTCCGAGGCCCAATATAATGCGATGGCGGCTCCACTAAGGACTGATTAGTCAATTATTATTAACGCAAGCGATATTGGGTTTGTCCTTCGTCATTCTAGAATGACAGTAGGGCATACATCATCACAGAACAGAGTAGTCCCATGGCTGCAGTACTTTATTGGTGGATATACCAGCTGCAGTACTGGGAATTGTAAACATTTCTAGCAACAGCTGACGTATACTTTGATTATTCTAGCGCTACTGGGGAATTTATGTCATCAGTAAAGAAATTGTTCCAACGACTACATTACAGTGATGATGACTGTAATTAGTCCTGTGTTATTAGATGTTAATATCTCGAGCGGTAGTGGAACTGTCTTTAGTCATTCTATAATTGCTATAAAATCTAAGTCATCATTGAAAATAACAGACCAACGGCTGCAGTGCTCTGTTTATGGAGGTGCTAAGAACCCTACTGCCAGCTGTAAACGTATCTAGCCATAACTCGTGCATACATTGATTATTCTAGCTCAACTGTGATATATAAATCACCATTGAAGAGGACAATCCAATTCTTCAGTGCTCCGTTGATGGATGAAATAAGAACAGTACTCACAATTATAAATATGTTCTGCCATATCCGCACTATACATTGATTTTCTAGACTTTCCGTGCTGTTTACGTCACCAGTGTACAGGTGATCAATACAGTTCTACAGTGGTCTGTTGATTGATGTACCAAGGTCACTACTTACAATTATAATCACCTCTAGCCGTAACCGCATAATATATTGATCATTCCATACTTGCTTTGGAATTTATAATATCAGTGAACGAATCAATGCAGCGGCTATAGTACCGTGATGATGTTTGTACTCAATACCGTTTCGGCAATTTTTAATATCCCGAGCGGTGAGGGGACAGTCCTTTGTCATTCTAGAATTGCTATAAGGTCTACCTCATAATTACATTGCTTAATTAAGCGTCTACAGTGCTCTGTTGATGAATGTACTAAGTACTGTCCTGCCAATTGTAAATATCCCCAGACGTAACAGTTTTATGCATCGGCTTCCAAAACTTGCTTTTGAATTTAGACCACCGCTGAATATATTAATCCAACGACAACAGTAATTTATCGGCGAATGTACCCACTACCGTGCCAGGAATTGCAAATGTCAGCAGACGCAACTGATGTATACGTAGATTATTCCAGAGCTACTGTGGAATTTAAATCACCAGTGAACTGATTAATCCCATGGCTGCAGTTACGTGATGATGGCTGTTCTCAGTACTGTTATGAGAATTGTTAACACCACGAGCTATAACGGGACTGTCATCTCTCATTCTGGAATTCCTACAGAATCCAAATCATCATTGTACAGGTTAATCCAACGGCTACAGTGCTCTGCTGATGGATGTACCATGTACCGCACTGGCAGTTGTCAATATCTCTAGCCATAACTGCATTATACATTGGATATTACAGAGTTGCTGCTAAATTTAACTTATCAGTGAAGAAACTAGTACAACGGCTCAACTGCTCTGATGATTGCCCTACTCAGTACTGTTTCGTCACTTTTTAATGACTCGAGCGGTAATGGATCTGTTTTTTGACATTCTAGGATCGCTGTAGAATCTATGTTACCGTTGAACGCACCTATACAACGCCTACCTATAAACTCGAATCATATTAAGTGAGACCCACTTTAAATAAATAAGTAAATTTTAGAGTAAACAAAAGTGATCTGGAACCTTTAAATCAGTACAAATTCCTGTCTCATTGAAATTTCATATAAGCGAGTACAAAAATGTCTATTAGTTAAATGAATGACGGAAGTGACGATAATTTACTAAAAAATCTAACGACGATAGAAATGGTTGAATACTAATAATCGTTTAGATTAATAGGTATGTGCTCCGAGAAGTTCAAATTTGAGATTGCCAGCACACTCTGCGATTCTTCCTACAGATAACAAACTTACATTTATGTCTGCGGTATGTAGCAGATTCCCTAAACTCACCATTCAACACCCCCGTTGATTTATTTTATCCTCACATATGCTTCGTGACTTCAATTTATTCCTCACCTTGCCAGCCAATCTGATATATCCTTGTTCATCGCCTTTTATTCAAGTAACATTGCATCGGAAGGCATATGTCTTGTTGACCAGCCATGCAATAGGCAAATTGAGTCTAGAACACCGCTGTACGTTCCACGATCCTCTAAACTTCTGGGTACCTCACACCTTTGGTCACGTACAGCATTAGCTGTTGCATTGGTAGTCTTCACCATCCTGTTAGGTTGAAGAAACAATTTATGGAATCAAGTGTCAAAGGTGCAATACGAATATATAAATTAAAAGTCATACATAATAAACGGTATCAGAATCTAATTTACAGACTATTGTAGTTACTTCAGAAATAAGAGTTATAAACAGGGATGAAATTAAGTGAGACGGACATTAAATTAATCAGTACATATTAGGGTAAAGAAAGTTATTCTGGAACCACTAGTCCAGTACACTTTCCTGCCACATTAATATTTCATCCATTTCATTACAAAAATCACCATTCGCTCAACGAATGACACGAAGGATAATTTACAATTAATTCCAACGGTGATTGAAGAAAGTTTCAATCCTAATAATCGTTCCGATTGATAGATAAGTGCACCATGATTTTTTCTAATTTGTAATTGTCAGCACAGTCAGCGATTCTTCATACAGGTAACAAATTTGCGTCTATGTTGGAGACATGTAACAGATTCCTCAGTGTCAGACATCTTTCAATGCCCTCTTTGATTTATTTCTCCCTCACATGTGCTTCGAGACATTGATTTATTCGTCCCTTTGTCAGAGAGTCTGATATCTCGTTGTTCATCCACTATTTTTCCAAATATCCCAGCACCACAAGCCACTTCTCTACATGAGATGCAACGCAGTACCCACATTGCGTCTAAAACATACATCTACGTTCCACGTACCGCTAAACATCTGGGAACCTCATTCCTTTGGCCGTGTACAGCATAGGCTGCTGCATCGGTAATCTTCATCGTTTTATTAAGATGAAGAAAAAATTTGAGGAACTATGTGTCAAAGGTGCAACACGAATATATTAATTAAAAGAAATAGATAATAAACGGCAGTAAAATTTAATTTATATACCGTTACAGTTACATCAGTGATAATATTTATAAACGCGGATCAAATTATGTGAGTCCGACGTTAAATTAGTTAGTGTATATTAGGATAAACAAAAGTATTCTGGAACCCTTAATTCAGTTTAATTTCCAGTCACATTATAATTCCATATACTTGACTATAAAAATCTTCAGCCGTTAGATGAATGACTGAAAGGGCGGCAATGTACTAATATTTCTATAGATGATAGATAAGGTGTAAATACTATTAACCGCTCAGATTAATAGATATGGCCTCCAGGCACATCAAATTTCAAATCGTCAGCGCAGTCAACGATTCTTCTTACGTACTGACAATGAATTAATCAGTACATTTTAGGGTAAACGAAAGTATTCTGGAGTCTTTAATTCAGTACACGCTCCCGTCACATTAGTATTTCATTTATTTCATTACAAAAGCCTTCATTCGTTCAACGAATGACTGAAAGGACGACAATTTACAATTAATTCCAAGGATGGTTGAAAAAATTTTAATACCAATAATCGTTCAGATTGATATGCATGTGCCCCATGCACTTCAAATTTGTAATTGCAAGTGCAGGCAGCGATTCTTCATACAGATAAGAAATCTGCATTTAAGTTTGGGTCACGCAGCAGATTCCATAGTCTCAACTTCCTTTCAGTGCCCTCTTTGTTTTATTGTAGACTCATATGTGCTTCGTGACTTTAACATATTCCCGTCATAGTCAGCCAGATTGATATCTCGCTGTTCATCTCCCAGTTTTTCAAATATCCTAGAATCACAGGTCATTTGTGTTATTGACCTGCAAAGCAATAGCCAAATTGCGTCTAAAGCATTACTCCACGCTCCACGTACCACTAAACTTCTGGGCACCTCATTCCGTTGGTCATGTAGAGCATTAGCTGCTGCATCGGCAGTTTCCAACGTTTTATTAAGTTGAAGATTAAATTTGAGGAATTAAATGACAGAAGTGCAATACGAATATATTAATTAAAAAACATACGTAATAAACGGCAGCAAAGTCTAATTTAAAAATTATTGTAAATACTTCAGTAATAAAAATTATAGACACAGACCAAATTAAGTGAGACCGACATTAAGTTTATCAGCATATTTTAGGGTAAACAGTAGTGTTTTCGAATCTTTAATTCAGTACGCTTTCATGTAACACAGAGATATCGCTTATTACATTATAAAAATGCTCAGTCGTTGAATTAATGACTGCAAGGACGATAATTTACTAATAATTCCGCGACGATTGAAAGAATTTATAAACTATCAGCCGTTCAGATTAATTGATGTGTGCTCCATGCTCTTCAAATTTGAGATAGTCAGCACACACAGCGATTCTCCATACTGATAACAAATTTGCCTTAAAGTTTGTGGCATGTAGCAGATTCTTCAGTCTCAGCTTCCCTTCAATGGCGTCATTGTTCCATTTCAACATCACATGTGCTTCGAGAAATTAGTTCATTCCTCTCCTTGTCAGCCAGTCTTATATCTCCTTGTTCCTCTCCTATTTTTCAAATATCCTTGCATCACAAGCCATTTGTATAGTTGAGCTGCGATGCTATAGCCAAATTGTGTCTAAAACGTTCTTTTACGTTCCACGTACTACTAAACTTCCGGGTGTCTCATACCATTAGTCATTTGCAGCATTAGCTGCAGCATCGGTAGTCTTCATCATTTTATTACGTTGAAGAAAATTTTAGGATTGATATGCCAGAAGTGCAGCACGTATATATAAATTAAAAGGCATATATAATAAACCGCAGTAAAATTTAATTTATTAACTCTTGCAGATACAACAGTAATAATATTTATAAGCATGGATCAAATTAGGTGAATCCGACATTAAATTAATCAGTATATATGAGGATAAACAAAAGTATTCTGGAATCTCTAATTCAGTACAATATCCTGTCACATTAATATTTCATACATTTCATTATAAAAATCTCCATTTGTTCAACGAACGACTGAAAGGACGATAATTTACCATTAGTTCCAACGACTATTCAAAGAATTTAAGTACTAATAATCTCTCAGATTAATGGATATGTGCTCCATGCACGTCAAATTAAAAATTGTCAGCACAGTCAGCGATTCTCCATACAGATGACGTAGATTAATGGATATGTGATCCATGCACGTCAAATTAAAAATTGTCAGCACAGTCAGCGATTCTCTATACAGATGACAAATTTGCAATGAAGTTTCGGAAATGTAACAGATTCTTTAGCCTCGGATTTCTTTGAAAGTTCTCTTTGCTCTATTGTATCCTCACAAGTACTTCGTGACCTTTACATATTCCTCTCTATGACAGACAGTTTGATGTTTCGTTGTTCATCTCCTATTTTTTCAAATATCCTTGAATAACAAGTCATGTGCTTTGTTGACCTCAAATGCATTAGCCAAATTGAGTCGCAAATATTCTTGTACGTTACAAGTTCTCCTAAACTTCTGGGTATCTCCTACCTTTGGTCATGTACAGCCGTAAGTGCTTCATCGGGAGTCTTCATCACTTTATCAAGTTGAATCAAAAATATAACTAATTAAATGTTAAAATTGCAACAGAAATACATAAATTAAAAAGCGTGGGAAAACAACAGTAGTAAAATTTAGCGCATACGATATTGAAAATACTTCAAAAATAATTTTCAAAAATTCTAATCAAATTCATTGATACCTACTTCGAATTGTTCAGTATATTTTTGTAGGAATAAAAATATTCTGGAATCTTCAGTTTACTACACTTTTCTGCCACGAAAATATTTCAATTATTCAATTATAAAATCCTACATTCGTTAAATGAATGACTGAAAGGAAGATGAGTTACTAATAATTCCAACAATGACTGAAAAGATTTGAATATTAATAATCGTTTAGGTAAGAAGAAATATGATCCACACTTTTCAAACTTAAGTTTGTAACCGCAGCCTGTGATACTTGAAAGATAGTTCAAATTTGCATTTAAGTTTGGGACCATTATCAGATTCATCAGCTTCACCCTTCTTTCAATACCCATTTCGTTTTATTTCACCCTCACCTGTGATTCGTGACTTTAATTTATTCCTCTCTCAGTCAGCCAGTCTGATATATCCTTGTTCATCCCCTGTCTCTTCAAATATCCTTGCATCAAAAGCCATGTGTCTTGCTGACCTGCAATGGAACATCCAAATTGTGTCCTGAATATTCTTGTACGGTTCATGTTCTTCAGCCAGTCTGATATATCCTTGTTCATCCCCTGTCTCTTCAAATATCCTTGCATCAAAAGCCATATGTCTTGCTGACCTGCAATGGAACATCCAAATTGTGTCCTAAATATTCTTGTACGGTTCATGTTCGTGTAAACTTCTGGGTATCTCATACCTTTGGTCATGTACAGCCATAACTGCTTCACCTGCATTCATCATCATTATGACCTGCTTGTCACGTCCAGGTGCACTTCCACTTCTATCGTTACCCACTCCTCTGCAGGATCCTCCACGCGGAGTAACATGTCTTTTGTCTCATTATAACCTTATGTTGCATGAGCAAATCTCTGAGCGGCCTAACTTTTAATTAGCCACTACACTCATTTCATAAATGTCTCTTTTTCCCACATTTACAATAATGCACGTCACTATTTATACTGTCTCTCACTTTCCTGACACCCTCAATGTGTTTCGTTACTTTGTCGTCTCCTCTCTTGCCCTTTCCGCTCTCCTCCTGTTTTAAAGCGTATACTGTGTCTCGCAATGTTGTTCTTCTCTGGCCTTCTAATAACCATACATTCTGTTACTACTCTGACATAACGTCCTGCATGACCTACATTTCAATTTCATACCCCCATAAATACAGCATAAATACAGAAAATACGTATGCTGGAAAATATGATATAAAGCATTCTAAGAGTATCTTCAATATTTTCAATCGAACACGAATAATTAATAACGCCAAAAAATTTATTCAAGCAATTCTCAATATCGTTAAAATTAAATGCCGATGAATTTAAATTTGAACATATTCGAATTGGACAAGCTATATCTTGTGTAATATTTCTAATTAGCACAAAAATTACCCAAAAGCTTATTAAATATCGAAGTGAAATTAATGGCACTAAATGAATAAAGAATTTATTTATGTATTTTCTACAAGACATATTTTTAGTGCTTGTCATAAAGTTAATGACAATTATAAATTAAAAATTAACTGTCTAGTTGAAGTAGTAATATGAGGAATTCTATGAAAATGTGACACTGGGGTATATAAATCCTTTGAAATCGTAAATTATTGTAAATTCTGCAAATGTGATTTATAAAAATTGAAATCAAATTAAATTAGATCGACTAGAAATTAATCAATACAGCCTAGGGTAAATAAGAATTGATTCAAATATAAATAATCGCTTAGGAATGTAGTGTTGATGAGTCACTGGACCAAGTATTCCACATATATTTACCAAATTTATTCTCACGTTTTTTTATTGTTACCTCTTCATTGAAAGGTAGATTATCTAATATATCGTTTTATTTAATTAGTAAATATATTGTATCTATTTCAATACATAGAAGAACTTATTAATGACAAATTGTTGTCATTTGTGGCATTAAATTTTCCTCAAAAGCGCTTATTAATAGACTGCATTTGATGTGAGAAATCCATTCTTCCGATTAAGTCATGTTGCGTCCCGAGCACTTCAACTAGCTCGTGAAATTTCATGGTGTCGTAAGGCCCGTTACGCTGCTGCGGCGATGCTGCTTGGGATGCGGCCTACTCTAACTTGGTAGAGGAAGACCTGGTTGGTGTTGAACTGCAGAGAGTTCTACTGTAGATTGCAGTCTCCTGGCAGAGCGGTTGGCTGATCTCGAACGAAGATGCTGGTGTCGTCGTGTTGGAGTTTATCGAGATAATTCCTTGTGAATGCCTTGTCAGTAATGTTATAGGGATCGACTGTCTTCTGATTGTTTGGTATGTTATTGGGGGTGTACGCCAACATCAGTGACCTCCTATTGTGGATGCTGTGTAAGGAACTTAGGTTCTGACGCCTATAGCTTAAGGGAATAATTTATCGGTCATTGTCACGGTACATCCCAGCGGCGGGTTAGATGACGGTGAGCATGTGCAAGTCAATGGATGCTTTCAATAGAGGCATAAAACAGGTCTCCACTTGAATTGGGACATTGCGGTCCTATGGCCGCAACGTACATCCCGCTTTGAACTGTTTATGATTCAATGAAATTTAGATATGAAATTAGAGGTGTCGATATGTGAATGCAGTTACAATGATGACTGATGTGTAGAATGACAGTGTGTAGTATCCCTATCGTACAAGGTCGCGTCTAAAAATAAAGTGATCTAAGTGAGTCTTATTTGTATATTATAACAGACATCCTAGCCAAAGTGTCTGATGTATCGATAAGCAACGGAGCAAATTTTTAACGCTGCGCTTATATTCTCCTTGGGCTGTCTTTAAGCTAACTATGCGGATCGTACCATCGGATCCTGAGTGTGTGGCCGTTATTCTTCCGAGCGGCCACGTCATATTACAATGATGACTGATGTGTAGAATGACAGTGTGTAGTATCCCTATCGTACAAGGTCGCGTCTAAAAATAAAGTGATATAAGTGAGTCTTATTTGTATATTATAACAGACATCCTAGCCAAAGGGTCTGATGTATCGATAAGCAACGGAGCCAATTTTTAACGCTGCGCTTATATTCTCCTTGGGCCGTCTTTAAGCTAACTATGCGGATCGTACCATCGGATCCTGAGTGTGTGGCCGTTATTCTTCAGAGCGGCCACGTCATACGTGGCGTGTTGTCTTCCTTGATCAGGATCATGGTTCCGATGTCGAGTTCTCTCCCTTGACATTATACCATTTTCTGCGGGTCGTCTGTTCTTGCAAATACTCCTTGAACCAACGTTTCCAAACATGGTACTGCATGCTATGAACGTGTCGCCACGATGAAAGCCATCCGTCCGGGTTTGTCGTAAAGTCGATGTCTGGGAGCTTTGTCAGTCTATCGCCAATAAGGATACGACCTGGTGTTAGAGCGGTCAGGCCGTTGGGATCCGAGGATAAGAGTGTTATGGGTTGGCAACTTAGAATAGCTTCTATTTCGTTCATGTCGGTCAGCAAGGCCTCGTATGACAGCAGTCTTTCTCCAATCACACGTGAGTGATGATGTCTTGATGATCGGAATGCGGCTTCCAGCAGTCCGCCAAAGTCCGGGGCGGAATGAAGTGCAACGTGACACCTTCATTCGCAAGTGCCGATGCTATGATGGTGCGATAACTCTGTGATCTGACAAACCTATTTAGTTCCCTTATCAATATATTGGCACCGGTAAAATTGGTGGCATTGTCGGAGTAGGTGTCGGAGCATAGGCCTCTCCTCGCCACGAGTCGCCGTAGAGATGCTAGGACGGCCTCAGTAGCCAGGTCGCCCAAGATTTCCATGTGGATGGCCCGTATCGCAAAGCTCACAAGTATGGCTAAGTAGACCTTAACCATATTACGACTTCGGTGGAATTTCATTCCACGTTCATGTGGATCGCATCACAATAATCTATACCAGAATGCAGAAAGGGTCTTGACGGTATGATTCTTGAGGGGGACAGATTGCTCATTTTATAATTGATGGTGGATGGCTTGGCCGGCATGCACCTTACACACAGGTGAATAGTTTTTCGATTAAGGTTTCTTCCGCCAGGTATCAAAAATCTTTGTCGCACGCGGTTGAAAGTGGTTTGTACGCCTGCGCGCAAACTTTTGATCTGGTGCCCGCGTATAACAAATTGAGTGACATGCTCGTTCCGCGGCAAAATCATCGGATGCTTCATATCGGGTTTTAAACTTCCCTTCGTTAGTCTGCCGCCCACTCGTAGTATTCCTTCCTTGTCTGTGAATGGGTCTAGCAGCGTCAGTGTGGTGGTCGGTTTCCCGGCCGACACGGCGAGTAATTCGTTCCGGTAGGCCCGCTGTGGGATGCATTTTATGATGACTTGTTCCGCCTTGCGTAATTCCGCATACGTCATTGTCTTGCTCGGGGATTTCTTACGGGAGCTGATGAATCGGGAGCGTAACAAATATGCTGTAATTCGTTTGAGTTTGGTGAACGACGAGAATTTCTCGAGGAGGTCAAAGCCGTTGGTAGCAGCGTTCAGTGCTACGACGAGTGGCCGTTGCTCCGGGATACCTCTTGCCGGATCTAGTTGATTTCGGGGTGAGTCTGCCTCCGCTTCCTCCAGCCATTCCGAACCGTGGAATCAAAGTTTGCTGCTAGTCTGGTTCTCTGCCTTGCAACCGCGTGATATCAAATCTGCCGGGTTATCCCCATATCGTATGTGGCGCCATTCGTGATCCTCAATCAAGCCTTGAATGTCCGCGATTCGATGCGATACGAAAGTTTTTAGCTGATGCGGGGAAGTGCGTATCCAATATTTTACTATTGTGGAATCCGACTAAAATAAGTTTTTTTGGAAAGACACACTCCGTAGTGCACTTGAAACGGTTTGGTGTGTCTTCGACAGTAAATGAGCTGCACACAACGCTAATCGAGGCAACGTGATCGTTTTTACGGGAGCTACCCTTGACTATGACGCCACTAAGTGTACCGATGTGGTGCACCGCGTGCTGATCCCGCGAATGTACATGCATGCCCCGTATGATTGCTCGCTCGCGTCGCAGGACCCGTGCAATAGCAATGCGGTGTACTCCCTTGTATCTGTCGTCTCATCCTCAAGTCTTCCAAAACTAGTAACTCGCGACAGTATGTGGTCCATTGGGTAAGAATGTCCATCGGTACTGATTCCTCCCAGTCTTATTGTAATTTCCACAGTGTTTGTAACATTATTTCAGCGCGTACTGTTATCGGTCCTAGAATTCCGAAGGGGGCAAAGAGTGTTGCAATTTTCGATAATATGGACCGTTTCGTTATAAGGTTGCCCTGTCTCAGTCCCTTAAAGTCAAATCTAAGCGTATCGCGCTTCGCGTCCTGGGAGAGTCCCAACGTATTTATGGTGTTGTCCAGGTCAAGTCGTAGCAGTCGGTCATTTGCATTGTCCTCCAAGGTTTCCACAAGTAGCTCGTCGTTTCACGTCCATTGACGTAGGTTGAAGCTTGCTCGGTTGCATGCCTTGATTATCTGACCTTGTAGGACTGTTGCCTCGCTATAGAAGCTGGAACACGTTAGTAAGTTATCCACATAGAGGTCTTCGCGGATCGCGGTCGCTGCTTGCGGGTATCATTCTCCCTCGTCAGCTGCGAGCTGGTGCAGCCCTTCAGTGTCTAGGAAGGGGGCGGCTGACCTGCCGCAGGTGGCGGTGTTAAGAGTACATGCTGCTATCGGCTCGCGGACATTCAGGCACCAGAGAATGTTTTGATACTCGCGGGCGTCAGGATGTCCCCATACTGGAAGGTACATTTTCTCTATATCGGCGGCCATTACGCAGGTGTGTGACCCAAAGCACAATACGATGGAGAGTAGGTCTTCCTGGACGTTTGGTCCCACCAACTGTGCGTCGAATAAAGAGCACCCGCTGGTGGTCCAGGCCGGTGCGTCGAAGACCACCCGGAATTTGGTAGTTAGGCGCGATTGCATTATTACAGCATGGTGCGGTAAGTAATATCTGTGCTTGATCGATGAATCCGTCACTAGCGACGTGTGGCCCAACACCAAATATTCGTTTAGAATGTTTTCGTGTCTGTGTCGGAGTTCCGGATTCTGACTCAATTTCTGTTCCAATGCATAGAATCGCTTTCGTGCCACTGAATAACATTCGCCGAGATCCTTCACATTGTTCTTGAATTTCAGCCGAACTGTATACCTGCGTGACACGTGGTCGCGGTTTGTTTGCGCCTTAAAATGCGCCTCATGTTCTCTGTCTTCTACTGATATTAAAGGGGATCGCGGAGTTCCTTTGACCTCCAAAAATTGCGTGAGCTGACGTTGTAACGCGTAGCGAGCTATATGACAGCGAGTGAATTGTTGACTATTTACATGTGGGAGTTTGCCTGCCATGATCCAGCCAAGTTTGGTTTTCTGTAGCGTGATTGCGTTGCCCGGAGTGGGAATCTGCCCGACGCAGAATAACTTTAAGGACACCTCGGCGCCTAGTAATGCGTCCACCTCGGACGGCAAGTTGAAGTTGGTGTTGGCTAGAGGGAGATTTTGATGTCGGTCCTATATAGCACTCGCGGTAGTAGCATTTCTGTGATTTGTGGCACGATCAAGATGGTCGCGTCGACTGTGAACGGGCTTGTAAGCGATTGAATTTGCGTTTCCACGGCTTTCCTTACGAAAGTGGTTGTTTGTGTAATTCCAGTTACTGGTACTTCTACGCGGTGATGGGGAATGCCTTGCCTATTCGAAAACCGTTCGGTAATAAGGTGGGACTGTGGCCCGGAATCGAAGAGTAACCGGCACGGTAGCTGTTTGTTTCGATTTTCCGGAAGGTAGACGACCACGATGGATAGCACAACCTCTGCGCCCCTGGGTTGCCTTGAGAGCCGAAACGTTCACTTGATGCGCTTGTTGCGTCTCGCCCGTCTGCTCCTCATGCAATAATGTATGGAGGCGTCCGTTGCAACGTCTACATTTGCTTGCCAAGCATTTTTGCACTCCGTGACCGACGCGTAAACAGTTCGTGCATAACCTTGCTCCCCTTACCAATGCAAAAGTCAGTGCTAATGTGGCATTAATCATGCTCGCGAATGCTTGTGTGAGGTGGTTGCCCTTGCAAAGGGCACATGCCATCTGGGTGATGGAATGGGCGCGTATCGTTTGTGATCTCGAGCTCGTGTTTGGTTTACGAAATGAACGAGTATTCATTATGCCAGATTTCTGAGACCCTTCGTGCCGCGAGGTTTCTAATAACTTCCGTCAGTTGTGTAGGAAGTCGAGGACGCTCCTTCTGCATTCGTTCCTCCCACAACAGTCGAGTACGGTCATCTAACTTAGGTGTTATCGCGTGTATCGTGAGCGCCTCGAGGAATGGCTAATTTAGGGCTTGTAACGCATGATAAGGTTTAGTCGCTTAATCCACCAATTCTCCTATGGAATCTGCGTTGAATCGAGTGACTGCTGGAAGGTTGAAAAGCACTTGAATCCTATTGGAATACGACGCATCGTGCGCTGTACAGCCGTTCCAACAGATTCCACGCAACCGAATATTGCGCTCTGGTTGCTTCTAATGATCCTATTCCTTCGGCAGCCATCCCGGTCGGACAGGACCGCAAATATATGAGCTTCTGCGCATCGTGGAAGCGTGGGTTGTCATGCACCGCGGCATTGAACGCGTCGCAGGAACTCGTCCATGCCTCATTACACCCCCAGATGGTTGGCCACTGCATAGTCGACAGCTTGACTTGCGGCTCCTTGTATACCGCGAGCGGTGATGCTGAATTGACCGTCGTTTAACAATCCGTCAGCGGCGGCTCTGCGTTTTGCGAGTCGAATTTAGCGACAATGTTTTAGTGCGAGACAGATTATGAAGATAGGTATCGTCGTGTTCCGCACTTTCTGTGAAACGTGACTCCAATTCCTCGTTGGACGCGGTTAATTCAAGCTTCTCCAGAGACGATTCTAGTGCTCTGTAGTCCTTTTCCATGCTTGTGATTCTGAGGCGCATTTCTCCAATTTCTTCAGCGCCATAAACATCCCATGACGGGACGCATTCTGCGAAGTGCGTTAATTTGCTTTTGAATCTAGCGCGTTTGCGAGAAAGTGAGCGCGTGTTATCGGCGGTTGCGAGTGACAATGCTAACCTGACGCAAGTTTTCGGAGGATTGATAGGATGGCGATAATCTTACGTGATGATGACCAGGCGTAGCTGCTTCGTGATGCTGAACGTTCCCCGATGGGAAAGTGGAGAAGGCCTCGAGGGGTTGAGTTTGCCCCTTGCGATGCGTGTCAAGCTTTGTCGTTCCAGGTGTCCACTGGCTCTGGAATCGGCTCAGATAATGGTTCGATGGTTCATCGCGACCGTTGCTTCAGATTCCGCGTGGAGATCCGGATGTGGATTCAAGTATGTGAATCCAGCTCAAATGACAAGTGTTGCGGATTCAAATGTTCGGATCCGGCTCCGATGGCCCACAGTGTTGCAGATTCTCTTGAGTCGAATCCGGCTCGAAGGACCAAATGTTGCGTTCCGAGCACTGCAGCACGCTCGTGGAGTTTCACATTGTTGTAAGGCCCGTTATGCTGCTGTGGCAATGCTGCTTTGGATGCCGCCAACTCTAACTTGATAGAGGTTGATCTGGTGGGTGTTCAACTGCAGAGAGTCCTACTGTAGATGACAGTCTTCTGGCAGAGTGGTTGGTAGGTCTCGAGCGATGATGCTGGTGTCGTCGTGATGGACCTTTTAGAGAGAATTCCTCGTGAATGCCCTGTTAGTAGCTTTATTGGGATCGAATGTCTTCTGATTGGTTGGTACGCTATTGGGTGTGTAAGTCAACTTCAGTGTCCTTCGGTGATGGTGGTTGTTTGAACAATTTAGGATCTGACGCCTATCGTCTAAGAGGATAATTTATCAGACCTTGTCACGGTCTATTCCAGCGGTGAGGTAGTCTTCGCTGAGCATGTGCAAGTCAAGTGGTGCTTACAGTAGAGGTATAAAGCAGGCCTACACTTGACTTGGTACATTGCGGTCCTAGGGCCGCAACAAGACATATAATTTAGAAATAGTGAAAAGGATAGCCTAATATTAATTTTAAAATGGCAATTTAACGCTACATCAAAATATAACTAATTTATAAGCAAAATAAGTTGAATTTTACTTTTGATGCTGCTTGTAACATATTTTGTCGATGTTCTTTCGAATGTAATTGGTACAGAAATATGATTTCCAAACCAAATTCTTTAAAATTGACCAAAATATAAACCTGCACATAAGCAAAATAAATTAAATTCATTTATTTGATCAGGAATTGCATCACTTTTAATACCCAACATTGAAATTCCTCCAGAATGAACTGCATCAGTTGATGAAATTAATAAAGGTAAAGAGAGTTTTATTGGAACTGCTATATAACAATATCGGTATCAAGAAGACGAAGATTATGAATTATACAACAAATCAGTACACAGGAACCAAGCTCAAAGCTATTAAATTCAGGATATCCATGTGATCTACATCATCGATGTCCAATCGACTTAATTGAAAAATGATTTAGTAAATCATGAACACAATGCAAAGATTTTAAAGACGGAAAACGAATCAATATTGAAATAATTATAGGAATAATTGTTCAATTTATTTGGATTACTTGATCCTTTGATAAATATATATGAATACGTTTATTACGAAAGATATTCAGAATCAACGAAATAGATAAGAACATATGTGTTAGTATAATTAGTGCAATAAAATTACGTAAATAAATTAAATTATCTGAATTAAGTTAATTTGAGTGTGCAAAATTGGTATATTTTATGTTAAAATTTTTAATATCAGGGTCATATTCCATATTTTAGAATTTCTATCTCGTGGCGCATTCCTATCATATTAGAATCTCATTTATTCAATTATGAAATTGTAATTTCGTTAAACAAAACACAGAGAGGAGGATTATTTGCTAATATTTCCAACGATGATTGGAAGAATTTAAATGTTAACAATCGTCTAGGCTAATATATGATCCAATATATCCAATATGTGATCCATACTTCTCAAACTTAAGGCTGTAACCACAGTCAGTGGTACTTGAATCAGATATCAAATTTGCATTTACGATTGAGACTTGCAGCTGATTCTTCAGCCTCACACTTCTCTCTGTAACCGTTTGGTTTTATTTCACCTTCACCCATGCTTCGTGACCTTAATTTATTCCTCTGTTGGCAAGCCAGTCTGATATCTCGTTGTTTATCTCATATTTTTTCAAATATGCTTGCATCGCAAGTCATATGTCTTGTTGACCTGCAATGCAATACCCAAATTATGTCTCAAATGTTCTTGTACGATCTATGTTCTTGTAAACTTCTGGGCATCTCATACCTTTGGCCATGTGCAGCAATAACTGCTTCATCTGCAGTCATCATCATTAACTCTTGCTTATCACGTCCAGATGCATTTCCACTTCTATCGTTACCCATTCCTCTGTAGCATCTTCCACGCGGAGTAATAAGACTTTTGTCTCATTATAACCTTATGTTGCATGAGCAAATCCCTAAGCAGCCAAACATTTAATTTGCCACTACGCTCATCCTCTTTATGTCACTTTTCGCCACATTTACAACAATTAACGTTACCATTTATATTGTCTCTCACTTTCCTGAAATCTTTAATGTCTTTCGTTCCTTCGTCGCATCTTCTCTTCCCCTTTCTGCCCTCTTCTTGTTTGAAAGCGTATATTACGTCTCGCAATGTTGCTCTTCTCTGGCCTTCTAGTAGTCCTACATATTGTTACTACTCTGGCATAAGGTCTTGCATGGCATACATTCCAATTACTTACCCCCTTGCATGTTTAGCAAATTCGCCGAACAGGTGTGTGAATTCTGCTGCTCTATTGATATATTCATAGATCTTTTCTACCCTTTTCCTACATATACTTGTCAATTTATACAATGCACTCACTCCCATTCCTTCTCTATCCGCAGGCATGTTCTCTACAATCAAGTGTCACACTTTGTCTACATTTTTCTCCGGATGAGATTTCAGTAACTGAGACTTACTAGTTGTCTCGATTGTCACAGTCCCGGCTACATACTTGTCATAGCCTCATGCGTTCCATACATGTAATTTCTCTTCATATTGCGATCCTCCGTCCTCTGATCGTTCATAGGAATACACGTTTATCACCCTCCTCCATAATTTCTTGCCTGGCAGGATACCCGCAATTTGTTCCAGTGAAGGCAAGTAATTGCAGTACAATTTCTGCTCCATGCGTCTGTCATCGTAACCTCACATTTGCACGAGCCTACTAAAATTCTCAACAACCCTTTCCTACAATTACGCTTTGCTATAAATTTCGTTTGGATTTACAATTAACAGGCACATATAATGCGTCCATGTATATGCTTTTTACAATTAACGGATATCGATAGTTTGGTTTAAGTTTTTCCTTCGCCCTAGACCTCCTCGCGCCTCGCACGCACCATTTTGGCCGTCGCCGTTCATCCGCATCACTAGCAAACCTAATTCTCCTTTCACGTACAATCTGTTCCCATTCGCACCACCTGAAAGCCATCTCACGCAGATAATATAAACCAATCTTCACAAATGTAATTCCTAATATAGCTGATAAAATTAGATAAAGATTATAATTAATTTTTTACTATTTAATTAAAAATTATTTCTCATAGACAATGTAGATACTAAAAAAATGAGAATAACTGAATTGTACAATGCAATTCCAATTATAAGATATCTTTGTATTCTAGTTATAATAATTGTTCATAATGAAAGTTCCGTTCAGTGATAAAGTAGTTACAATTTGGATTGATGTTTATATACATATATGAAAATAGGATCAAGGGAATGGAACAGATAGAAACAAATCTGATAAAACATGTAAATGTAGTCTAAATTTCAAAACATTTATATTATTAGTACATGATACTTTTGCTCCATGGTAAATTCTTCTGCGATTTTATATTATTATTCTACTGTTCATAATATTACTAATACTTTTATATTTGTTGAGGTAAAGGTTAAGTTATAAATTTTACGTACATACATATATATAATATTATACTGAGTTACTCATCAAAGTGATGAACCCTAAAGAAATTAACAAAGGTCAAGGTCGAAATGATACTTAATGAAGGGGAAGATTAAATATTCAAATTTTGCACTAATATATATATTTAATTTAGAAAACTGAACAATATGAGAGGATTTATATAGAAAGCACGTAAGCTAGAATATATGGTATGAAACTGTCTAATATTAATAAAATATTTTCAATGAAGGACGAAAAAAAGGTAACACCAAATATTTATTCAAACAATTCTCAATATTGTTAAAATTATATGCTCGGGATTTAAATTTGCACATATTCTGATTGGACAAGTCATTGGTTGTGTAATATTTCTAATTAGCTGAATAATTACTGACAGATTTATTCAATATGAAGGTGTGTTTGATGGCACTATATGAATAACTGGTTTGTTCATCTATTCCTTAAAGGAAAATAATTGATGTTAATCATAACGTTAATGATATTTATAAATTAAGAATTAATTGTCTAGTTGAGGTAGGAATATCATGGATATAATTGAAGAATGCAATAATGAGGTACAAATTTTTTTAAATAATAAATTATTGTGCATTCTGCAAATGTGATGTTTAAAAATTGAAATCAAATTAAAGTAAATCCGCTTGAAATTAATCAATAAAATTTAGGATAAATAAATTTCGTTCAAATACAATTAATCACTTAGGAAGTCAATTATAATTTGTCATTGGATCAAATATTTCAAACATATTTATAAAATTCAATCGCATGTTCTTTTAGTGTTACCTTTTAGTTTAAATGTAGCTTACCCATTATGTCACTTAATTTAGTTCATAAATGTATTCAATGTATTATACATAAATGGAATGGTTAATCACTAATTGTTGTTATTTGTGGGATTAATTTTCCTAAAGTGTACTTATTAATTGTGGTACATTTGATGTGTCTAATCAATTATTTAGATTAAGACATATAATTGAAGGATATTGATAATAATATTATAGTATAATATCAATTTTAAATTGACAGTGTAACGTACTTCGCAGCAGTGTACAGCACAGTGCAGTAAAGCGACGAATATCACCACACCGAACAGCACCCTGAGCACAACAGCGCTTAGCCAAGCTGACCAGGGCGCAGCAGGGCGCAAATACCACCGAAAAGCACACATTGGGGTTTTGAGGACGGCATAGCACCGAATACCAACGCTTCGGCAGCAGAGCAAGTCAAAGGGCGGAGAGAGCAGCAGAGCGCTCTTCGGCAAGGAAGGCGAAGTAATGCCAGCGCATATCACATATTATCACTGCACAGGTTGCCTGCCCTGCCGTGCTATGATGTGCCCTGTCTTGATCTGCTCTGCCGTGGCCTGAACTGGACAACTGTAGTCACACCAAACCTGACCTGCAAGCTCCACCGTGCTATGCCAGACCTGCACCGCTACGCCCTTCCCAAACCCTTCATGCCCTGCACAGACTCTCCCAGCTCTGCCCTGCCAAACCCGGCACTGAATCAAACCTACCATAGCCTAACATCCCAGCCATGCAGTGCATTATAGCAATTCCTAGTATACAATGATTCTCCCTGCTCCGACCTGTCCTGCTAGGCACGTACCCGCGAGCTCTAGTCTGTCTGCTGCGCCTTGCCTTGTCTTCCCTGCCATGCCCTGCATCGCCCTGCCCACTCTAATGTGCCATACACTGCAACAAAGCGGAGCAGAGCGCAGAAAACGACAACAGGGTACAGTAAATAGACGAACACCTCAGAGTAGCTTCTTATGACAGCACTGCACGGGATAGCACAGCCACCACTGTTGATCATATCAGAGAGCATGAGACAGCACAGCACAGCGGAGAATAACATCGAAAAGCACAGATTAGAACTGGTTCCGATAGCACCGGACCTGACAGCACCACTGCAACAACAGAGAATAACCGATCATGGTAGAGTGCAGCGAAGCGTAGAAGAAAGCAGCCAAGCGTAGAAGAGCAGAGGAATGCGCTGAGTAGCATCAAATAGCATCAAGTAACACAGACTTGCACAACGCCTCACCAATTAGCACTGCCACCAAAATAGAGCACAACAGAGGAGCGTACAGTGGAGCACAGCGCAAGATACCGAAGCTGAGCATTACGGGGTTCAATTAGAGCACATCGGAGCGATGAAGCGAACAGCAGAGCAAGTGGGAGCACATCAAAGCACAGAAGAGGGTCGAATAGCATAAATTGGCACTGCTTTTGACAGCTCAGTACCGAATAGCATTGCCATCACAGCAGAGCACTGCAGTTCCTCGAAAAGAGAACGAGAGCACAGTAGAGCTTCAAACATCATCGAGTAATGCTAATTGGCACTGCTTAGGGCAGAACCGCACTATATAGCACGTCAACCACAACGCACCACAGGAGAGCGCGTCAGAGCGCAGCAAAGAGCAGCAGAGAACAGCAGAGCATATCACATCGACTTATACACTTGATTATCACAGGTTTGGTCAGCACCGCACCGAATATCACAGATTAGCTCTGACTTGGACAGCATCGCAACGAATAACGTGGCCGCCACCGCAAAGCGCAGCCTGGCGCCGAATAGCGCCCATTACTACAGACCTGCATCGTTTAGGACAGCACTGCCACCACAGCAGGGCGCAGCAGGTAGCAACAAAATACACTAGAGCCTCTCAAAGCGCAGCAGGGGATTGCATAGCAGAGTAAATCGTTCCGTAGTACCGTATTGCACACACCAGCATTGTTTAGGTCAGGAAAGCAAAGAATATCATCGCCACCACTAGCGAGTTCTGTAGCAAACAGATATAAGAAGCAGAGGGCAACAGAAAAGGCACAGCACAGAGGAGCGCCGAATGGCCACGAATAGCACAGATTTGCACTGCATAGGAAGAACCGCTTGCTTTCCTGATCTATCCTGAAATTGCCGGAACTGCTCTGACGTGCCATGCTGTGCCCTGCGTAGCCCAGCTCTTCTCTACGCTACCCAAACCATCCTTGCCATGCCTAGCACTGAGGCAAACAAACCTATCAAACCACGATTTCCCCTGTTCTGCCCTGCCCTGCAATGCTTTGCACGACGAGCTAAAGTCTGCCTGCTCTGCCTTGCCCTACGCTGCAATACCGTGCCTCGGTACGACACGTGCTCTGTGCACTCTCTGCACTACGAGCCCCTAACGTGCCATTCAACGCAGCAGAGCGCTGCAGAGCAGAGTAGGGCACAGCATGGCACAGCAGAGCGACAAATAGCATCGAATACGGCACAACGGCACTGCTTAGAACAACACTGCACGGCGTAGTGTCGTAACCACAGCTGAGCACAACGCGGCTCAGTAGAGAGCAGCAGAGCGCATTTGATATCAGACAGAGGACAGTGTAGCGCTCAATACAAGTGATCTCTGCTGTGTTGGCAGTGGCATTCGATGCTCTGCTCTGCTCTTTTGTGCCCTGCAACTTTCTTCTACGTTCAGCTGTGGTCTACTGTGTGGGGATGCTACCCGTAATTGTGCTGTCCTGAGAAGTGTTAATGTGCGACATTCGGTGATATACATAGTTCCTCGGGTTCTGCTGTGCTGCATAGTGGTGACAGTGTTTCTCTGCCTCGAGCTGAGCTAACCTGAGCCACTCGGTGCTGTTCGGGGCACTAGTTGTCTCTACTGTGCTCTGCTATGGCAGAAGCGTTATTCGGTGGTGTTCTGTGCAATATTGCGCTAATCTGGCATATTTGCCGCTACTCCGAGCTCCACTGTACGCTGATATGCTCTGCCCTGCTTTGCTGCTCTCTGCTGAGTTCTTCGGTCCTCTGAAGTACTCTGCTGCGCTCTGCTGTGGTGCCGGTGCGATATGATGTTCCGTTGTCATAAGCAGTGCTAATTTATGCTATTCCGCCAGTGACATGCTGCCCTAGAATGTGTCATGCTGTCCTAGACTGCGCTCATGTGCGCCATTCGACGCCTTTCGATGCGATGCTGTGCTCTGAGGCATGCAACGGTCCGCTGTTGTTCTCTCGTGTAGTGGCGGCGTCATTTGTTGCAGGGTTATCCTGGCTAGTGTCTAACTGCGCAATTCGATGCTGTACAGAGCTCTACAATGCTCAGCTGCGAACTGTTGCGCTCTGCTGTTTGCTGCTGCTCTCTGCTT